>NC_135502.1:58400349-58582215 GCF_052857255.1 Amblyomma americanum
AAAAAAAAGAATGCGAGACCTTTGCAGAGAGGAGGGTCGGCACGTGCTGAACGTCAGAGTGCGGAGGGTCGTATTTATACGCGTGCTCCCCCAAGACTACGTTCTTGTGAAAAATTGATCGCCCACAAATGTTCTTCCCGAACAAACTGAATATCGAGGGTTATCGTTATAAAGAGCGGGACCTCGTCCGCTTTGCATGGGCAGGCGAGAAAATTGAAAAAAAAAACAATAAAGGCAATGAGCGATGCGAAAGGAACATCCGGACGGCGAAGATATATACAGAGAGTAGTATAGATAAATGCAACCACGCTTTCGTTCTTCGCAGTGTCAGCGGCTGGCACTACGTCGTTTCTGAGAATAAAGGCTTAAATTCAGTGGCGGGCGGCAGAGTTGGAGTCATAGAGAGCGTGGGGGAATGGGGGAAGGCGAGGGAATAAAATAGAGGTGAACTCGCAGACAAGCGCTTGGGTTTACCTCGTGCAGTCACGGAGGCGATTCGGGACAGAACAGCATATGCCAGTGAAGTAAATAAAACCATATAAAGGAGAGATCTGACGAGAAAGGGGACAGTGGAACACAGAAGGGGAGCGCGAAACAAGAAGCGCTTCCTCAATAATTCATCGTTTCCCGGCAGGCGGGCATGCGCCGCCACGAGTTACATACCTGGCCGCAAACGCCCTTATCCGGGTATGTACTTTACGTGTGCATATATATATATATATATATATATATATATATATATATATATATATATATATATATATATATATATATTGTAGGGGTGTGTTTATTCGGTGAACCCAGATGATTCCAGCCGCTCAGGGGAGACTCGCAGCGAAGCGTCAGGCGTGGCGAAAGAGCAAGGCAGCGAACAACTTCTTCGTCCTTGAGAGCGGCAGCACGCGACGCATGTCAGTGGTTATATCGATGAAGATTACCACACTACAGTTTCCCCCCCGGGCAGAGAAGGAGCCATCCTGGCGACTCATGGTGCCGAAAGGACAGACGGATCGTAGTAGGGCTTGATTCGGTCCACATGAACTATTTCGCGTCCACGGCGACGCAAGTCCGCAGATGGCGTAACGGGCTCAACTACGTAGTTCACAGGAGATGTTTTTTGAAGCACTCGGTATGGACCGTGATACCGAGCAAGAAGCTTCTTTGACAGGCCGGCGGTTGTGGCAGGAACCCAGAGCCACACCAGGGAGTTGGGCGCATATGAAGGCGCCTCACCAGTGTCACGATGGTGTTTTTGTTGCCATTGATTTTCCTTTGTGAGCGAACGAGCGAGCTGACGGCATTCTTCTGCATACTGGGCGGCGTCCGAGAGTGGCGTCGATTCAGAAACATCAGGGCGGTAGGGAAAAAGCGCGTCCATTGTGCAGGTTGGCTCGCGCCCGTAAAGAAGAAAAAAGGGAGAGAATCCAGTGGTGGTCTGTATCGCAGTGTTGTACGCGTAGGTTACGAAGGGAAGAACGTGGTCCCAGTTGGAATGAGCGTCGTTGACGTACATGGCCAGCATGTCACTCAGAGTACGGTTGAAGCGTTCTGTCAGGCCATTCGTCTGAGGGTGGTAAGAAGTAGCGGTGCGATGAATGATGCGACATTCTTTCAGTAGGGCCTCGAGAGCGTCGCACAAGAAAACGCGTCCGCGGTCACTGAGCAGTTCCTTCGGAGTCCCGTGGCGAAGAATCAAGTTGTTGAGAATGAACAAAGCAACGTCTCTTGCAGAGGCAGAGGGTAACGGTGATGTTTCAGTGTAGCGAGTCAGATGGTCTACTGCCACAATAATCCACCGGTTTCCAGCAGGAGTAGTCGGAAGAGGGCCATAGAGATCTATGCCAACGCGGTCAAACGGACGAGCAGGGCAGGGTAACGGCTGCAACGAAACAGAGGACTTCTGAGGAGTTTTTCGGCGTTGACAAGATTCGCAAGCGCGCACGAAATGTCTTACGAAGCGGTACATTCCACGCCAGTAAAATCGCAGACGTAGGCGTGTGTAGGTTTTCAATACGCCACCGTGAGCACATTGTGGGTCACCATGGTACGCAGCACAAATGTCGGCGCGGAGATGACGCGGGATGACTAGAAGCCACTTCCGTCCATCAAGCAAATAATTGCGGCGATAGAGAAGACCGTCACGAATGGAGAAGTGGTGTGCTTGGCGGACGAGCGCTTTGGAGGAATGACCGGGAGTAGGACTTGAGAGAAAATTCAAAAGTGCATTGATCCAGGGGTCATTCCGCTGCTCGGTAGCCATGTCGATAGTTGTAAGAGTCGACATATCGTAGGCACAGACGTGGTCAGACGAATTATCTCTAGGCAATGGCGAGCGGGAAAGAGCATCCGCGTCCGTATGCTTCAGCCCTGATCGATAAATGACATGAATGTCAAACTCCTGGAGACGAAGAGCCCAGCGAGCAAGGCGACCGGATGGGTCTTTCAGAGAGGCAAGCCAGCACAAAGCGTGGTGATCGGTCACAACGTAAAACGGTCGACCATACACATAAGGACGAAATTTTCCGATAGCCCAAATAATGGCCAAACATTCCCTTTCTGTGACTGAATAATTAGATTCTGCCTTTGTCAATGTTCGGCTGGCGTATGCCACAACATACTCGCTGTAACCAGGCTTACGTTGGGTAAGGACGGCACCAAGCCCAATACCGCTGGCATCAGTGTGGATCTCCGTAGGCGCAGCCGGATCAAAGTGGCGTAGAATGGGCGGCGAAACCAAAAGGCGGCGTAAAGTGTCAAAGGCTTTATCGCAGGCTGGAGTCCAGGCGGAAAGGTCGGAGCTGCCGGCAAGGAGCTGGGTCAGAGGAGCGATGATAGAGGCGAAGTTCAAGATGAAACGTCGAAAGTAGGAGCAGAGGCCGATAAAGCTCCGAAGCTGCTTCAGGGAGGTTGGCTTCGGGAACTCTGCAACTGCGCGAAGTTTGGTGGGGTCGGGAAGAATGCCGTCCTTAGAAACTACGTGGCCTAAAATTGTGAGTTTCCGAGCGGCAAAGTGGCACTTCTTCAAATTCAACTGAAGCCCAGCGCCGGCGAGACACGTGAGGACATCCTTTAGGCGGAGAAGGTGAGAAGAAAAGTCGGCAGAAAAAACTACGATGTCGTCCAGATAACAAAGACAGGTCTGCCACTTGAGTCCACGAAGAACAGTGTCCATCAGGCGCTCGAAAGTAGCCGGGGCATTGCAGAGGCCAAAGGGCATAACGTTGAACTCGTATAATCCATCCGGTGTTATAAAGGCAGTTTTCGAGCGGTCATTATCAGCCATCGGTACCTGCCAGTAGCCGGAGCGCAAATCCAAAGAGGAGAAATACTCGGCTCCCTGTAAACAGTCCAAGGCGTCGTCGATTCGCGGCAAAGGATAGACATCTTTGCGCGTGATTTTGTTAAGCCTACGGTAATCGACGCAAAACCGGATGGAACCATCTTTCTTGGTGACCAAAACAACCGGAGAAGCCCATGGACTGTTAGATGGCTGTATGACGCCCCGGCGAAGCATGTCGTCCACGTTGTCAGCAATGACTTGGCGC
Organism: Amblyomma americanum; assembly: GCF_052857255.1. Taxonomy (NCBI): domain Eukaryota; kingdom Metazoa; phylum Arthropoda; class Arachnida; order Ixodida; family Ixodidae; genus Amblyomma; species Amblyomma americanum. The sequence goes on from NC_135502.1 coordinate 58,403,895, forward strand.
TCAGAGGCCGACACGCGATAAGGACGCTGTCGTAAAGGTGCGTTTGTACCAGTGTCGATTGCGTGCGTAACGATAGACGTGCGACCCAGAGCAGTGTGAGGAAGGTCGAAGGCAGAAGTGAAGTTCTGTAGAAGAGCAGCGAGTTGATAGCGTTGTGCGGGTGGGAGATCTGCGTCAATAGCTTGTTGAAGAACATCGGGTGGTGTCGAAGCGGTCGCTGTATCGCAAGAGCTGAGCACATTAACGTCTAATGAAGTAGGCGTTGCAGGAAGAGTATTTACAAGCGCGGGATCAAGTTCTTCAATACGACCGAGACACTCGCCGCGTAGCAGGACGGACGGGCACGAAAATGGATTTGAGACGTACATTGCACTAAGGCCATCTTCGATCTGGAGGACCGCAGGTGCAGGTGCTGCTGGGTACGTTCCCGTCCACCCTGGAACTAAGAAGCCGCACGTTACCCTCTGCTTCCAGCATGCCGGATGACACTGCCACGACATCGTCGCCCCTCCCAACCACCGTGCTGTGTTCTGGAGCTCTACGGCAGCGTGATCCGTGCTTCTTCAGTGGCACAGCCGACCAGGACGTCGACGATTGGTTGGCGGCATATGAGCGCGTCAGTAGCTACAACAGATGGGACGACGCTATCAAGCTAAGCAATGTAATCTTTTATCTGACTGACGTGGCGAACCTCTGGTTTCGCAACCATGAGGCAGACCTGCCATCTTGGTCTGCATTTAAAAAGAATTTTGCAGAAGTGTTCGGCCGCCCTGCAGTTCGCAAGCTCCGGGCAGAACAACTTCTTCGTCCTTGAGAGCGGCAGCACGCGACGCATGTCAGTGGTTATATCGATGAAGATTACCACACTACAAAATATATATATATATATATATATATATATATATATATATATATATATATATATATATATATATATATATATATATATATATATATATATATATATATATATATATATATACCACAGCGCCAAGAGCAAGGAGCTCAGGCGCGTATGTACGGAGAACGGGATCGCGCGCGCGCTCAGTGCCGCAACCGGGCGTCGTTTTTCTTGCTGAATGTCGGGGACGAGGAGGGAGAGGTGACGCCATCTTTTCCCCATTCCTCCCTATTTCCTTTGCTCGCTCCCACTGCTGATGCTAGCGCGGCTTCTCTGCGAGGGTAAAACGCGCGTGCGCGTCGCGCGCCTAATGAACGCTCCTCGATGCCGGCCGGCTTCTGCGCGGCAGAAGGAAACGGTTGGAAAGTGTACAAAGAAGTGAACCCGCAAAAAAGTAATAGTAATAATAATAATAAATAAGCGGCGTGCGCCGAAGGAACTCGAAGGGTATAGTGAGAGAGCCTGCTCCCTGCTGAGCGCGCAGCAGTGGCGACACAGGCGGACTAACGAGAAAACTGTGAGGCAAGCGCGCCCGCAATTCCAGGTGTATGTGTAAGGGTATTCTGCGGGGGCGTAACATACTGCGCGCTTTTCGAGTGCGTCGGAGGCTCTTTGCTGCGCTTCGCACAAAAGCGTCAGTGGTCCGCGCTTTTTTTTCTTCGTTTCGTTATCTCTTTTTCCTTCTTTTTTCTCTCTCTCTCTCTCCCGCGGCATGGATGCATGCCACTTGATCACGCGAACAGGCGCTCTTGGCTTCTCTCCCTCTCCCCACACTTCTCTCGTCGACTCCCGAGAGGGGAGTGTCTGTTTCGCGTATTCCCCGTTATTTTGACCGCCGCCATCGATATGCGGCTAATTATAGGCGCGCGCGCTTTCCTGAACCGCAGCTCTTTATGGGTGCGCATCGAAGAGAGCGTCGCCCCGCACGTGCTTCATCTGTCTGAGGTGCTCCCGTTCGTCCGCGTGGGAGCGCGCGTGCGCCCGAATGTGTAATTAAACGGAACGCGATTCTCCGCCCGTGCGGGAATGCATGCCCCCTCCAGCGCGTTCTCTTCTATATCATGTGCCTTCGTTTCCCCATTTTTTTCCCCCGTTATCGTCCTTTCGTACAGCCTCTTCTGGAAGGGGAATCGCGCGGTGCGGTAAATTAGAGACGGCAGTGAATGGTCTGGAATGAAGCTCGAAAAGGGGAGCTGGTTATCGGGCGTAATTTTCGTGACGAAGCGCTTCGATTGTTAACTGTACGTTTAGAATGGCTCCACCAGTCGTTTCTCACCCCCCCCCCTCGTTCCCCCCCCCCCCCCCGTTTCGCACGCTTTCTATCTCTCTCTCTCTCTCTCTCTCTCTCATTCTTGCTTCTCTCTTTCAGGACGAGAAAAGCCAGACAATCTCGACGAACTGCAGGCTGATGCAGGTTGGTTTATACGCCTACGTTTGTCTCTGTCTTTCTTTCACTCTCTATCTTTCTAGCTCTTCTTGTCCGCCCTGCTCATCGCGCGCGCGCCGCAGTATGCCACACGAATGCTGCTAAATGGCAAAGCGAGTTCGCAGATGGAAACTTCGCGTGCGCGGGTGCGTTTTAGAGACTCCGTCCGTTCGGGCTCCGCGGATCCTTTTCTTGCGAGTCGAGGGGTACTTCGTTTCCCAATCTTCCTGCCTCCTTTTTTTTTTATGCTTAGATTCGAGCGCAAGCCCGCGTTATTATAGCGTTGTATAGGATGTAAAAAATGTGTTTACCGGTTCTCGTTCGCAGTGGAAGTTAAGTGACGCGGGAGGTAATTTATGACTCATTTTTAAGCCTCACAGCGTATACGATTAGAAAAAACGCGTACCGTGGACGCAGACGAAGGGAAGGGGGGGGGGGGGTGAATGGGACGAAATGTGGAGCCGAGGACTAATGCGGAAAGTGTTTAGAGCTTGAATGCAGCGCACCTGACAAGTTTGTGCAACTTACTTATAATATACAAGGGGAAAAATTAAGCTCCCTATCCCAGAGCGGTATTCGCGCGGCTCTCCGCTGCGCGGCAAATTGTGTTACTGGAACAGTGAAGTACCGTAAAATGCATTATAATGCAGTACGATGTTCAGTGCAATTCGGCGCAGGCAGGCTGTGTAGTAGAAGGCAAAATTTTAGGATAAATTTTCTAATTGTGTTGCGACAATATTTAAACACGACAGAATGCATAATGACGCAGTGTAGCCAAGGGCATTGTACCGTGGCCCAGTATTTTACATCGGGCGGTAGTAGCGAACTAGGGCAAACCATATTGTTTAATACAGAAAATAATGTTATGGAAGTACTAGACTAAAGTGAAATACATTATAATCTACTGTGGCCGAATGTATAACATTGGTCAGTAGCAGCGAAGAACTGTAAAATATACTTCAGCATTCCAAATTTTTTCATGGTGACGTTAAACAGCAATAAAATAGATTGCAATGTAGTGTAGCGAAGTACAGTGCAGTGCTTACCGAAAAACATTACACAAGGCAGTATAGTGAAGTAAAGTGTAGTCTAATAGAACGAATCACAATGTAGTAAATGTGGTTGCGTGAGGTCACTCTTAATCGTCAACCCTTCCTCAAATCCACGCATTTGCACGAGAAAGGAAATGTCGTTCATATTGACGTCAATTTGTCTACGACCTCACTCACGTCTACTCCGTGTTTTCTTTGCGTTGCTACCATGAGCCGAAAAGTTTAAAGCAGTGCTTGTATCAGTGCTACGAGATTGCACTGCATCCCGAATTAACACCGAAGCAGAGGTGGAATAGTAATAAAAGCCGCTGATTGTTACTGGTGTTAACTATGCAAGTCACAAATATCGCTAGTTAAGCATCTGTTATTGTGCCAGCTCTCACCGCACGAATTTACATATGTGTGGCGCTGCACAGTTTCTACCGTTGGCTATAAGAGCAGTGCAGGTTTAGTTGAAATGCGAAATGGCTTGCACAGAAGGAATAAGTTTTTGCTATTTCTGCCCGGGCTAGTTGGAAATATGTTATGAGTGTTACTCTTCCAGGAGAAAATTATTTGGAAAGGAAAAGAAAAAAAAGTGCACTTGTCACTCGTGCTTATTCAAGTGATCGTTGGTTGAACGCTCAAGAGGCGTTCTCTTCAACCTTGCCGTTACCGGCACGCTTGTCCCTCGCGGCTCGAATGAGCGCTCATGGCGTGAAGTTAACCGCCTTCGCTGCCTTCATCGTTGCGAGAGTGCAGTGGGCGCTTTTCACGCGTGCGGTCTCGTTGCTCGCAGCGCTGGACGGACGCTCACCTCAAGTGGAACGCATCGGACTTCGGCGGCATAGGCGTTCTGCGCATCCCATCTGCGCAAGTCTGGAAGCCGGACCTGGTCCTTTACAACAAGTAGGACGACTCAATGAGGTTTTTTTTTCGCCCGCGCGGTTGCTTTGAAGAGCCTGTGTGCGTGAGCATGTCAGTTACCTTTCACTTGACTTTCACTTGACATTACCCAGAGACTGGCTGCTGTCTCAAGTAAAGTCCCTTCATGAGCTTTTCTAAAAAAGCAAAGCTGATCTAAGGACCTTAGTCTCAAGTATCAATACAAATGCAATAGCGCATTGTTCTCTATTCTACTACTACGTGAATCAGTGAAGCAGTACGAGTATTAATTTGTTGCATATTTAACTGGTTGGTTAGTTATTCAGTCGGTTAGTTAGTTAGTTAGTTAGTTAGTTAGTTAGTTAGTTAGTTAGTTAGTTAGTTAGTTAGTTAGTTAGTTAGTTAGTTAGTTAGTTAGTTAGTTAGTTAGTTAGTTAGTTAGTTAGTTAGTTAGTTAGTTAGTTAGTTAGTTAGTTAGTTAGTTAGTTAGTTAGTTAGTTAGTTAGTTAGTTAGTTAGTTAGTTAGTTAGTTAGTTAGTTAGTTAAGCACAGACGTGCCTTTAGAGAATTACGCACCAACCGCTTCAACAATTATATTTCTATACGAGAGTGCAGCGAGGCTATCGCAACTGCACTCATGCGCCTTGAAAGCCCAGGATTAGGCCCTTGGTTCGATGAGCGGAGACCCTTCCTTCCCTTAAACTCTAAGCAGAGTATCCAGCTCTGAAAAAAAAAAACGACTACATTGAAACACTTTGCTAATAAGCGCAGATTAAAATTCCGTCGTCTTTTGTCGAATAGGTATCTCTAGAAGTAAAATAAAGTAATGTTCTAAACATTACGCTATGGCAGACAGCTGTGCTCCAAGCTTTCTACTGCATGACTACTGCATGATTAGTTAATACGGAAGCCCCTGTTATACCGGCGGTGGATGCATTCGACGCCCGTCTAAATCACGAAGCGCTACTCTCAGTACTTTTCACCCACGTCGAAACTTAGCCAGCTTACCCAGGTCCGGAACCAAACGGCTCAAAGACAGCGTCGTTCATTGGAAAACTGTGTTGCCTTTCTTTATCTTATTTGTCATTACTTGCACCTATTGCACTTAGGCCCTCGCAATCTGTTCTTCGAGTAACATGAGTCTGAACGTCGTATCATTTATTCATACAAGTAAAAAAAAACTAATTTGCGCCCTCGCAAGGTGCTCCTCCAGGGCATTCCACGCGAGGCTGTCTCCTTCAAAAGAATCTCCGTACGCAATGAAGAGAATGTTAACATAAGCATCCCGAACTTGGACGCTGGGAGCGAAGGTCGTGCACTAGAAACTCATAGTCTCCATGAGCTTATACAACTGATCGCTGTGGCCTGATCAGAGGCAATGAATCCACAACCTCCCAAGAAGGAATAACCGCGCAAGTCCAACCGGAACTGGTCATTAGCTGCTGTCAGTGCATTGTCCTTACTTGAAGGGGCCCTAACCAAACACAGCGTCAGGCAGCTTTCTCGGACTCTTCCTGTCCGGCACAGCGTTGGATATGTGGGGAGAGGGGTATGAGTTATGGGATGATTGAACGGCAACGGGGGAGCAAAATAGGGAATGTTCCAGATTAGCATAGAGTTTGGGACAATTAAGGCATGCATGCAGATGGGGAAGTCAGAAAGAACGGTGACGGTAGCCGCCTTTTAGCGCAGGACCAAACTGATTGGATAGCGATGGGAGCGACCTCTGTCCTCTAGTTGACGTTACCGGGATGATGATGATTGTGGGAGGTGCTAATGGTGTGACCTTCAAATAATCAGCCATCTGGTGATAACAGTGTCACGGCCTTTCCTTCAGCCTTCTTTCTCCATGGAATGGTTTGTTCCGAGATGATTTTAAGCGCGTGGCACCCTCCGACCTCGAGTTCCCAGCGACTGTTGTGCTCACGCTTGCATCGCAGCGCCCGGGGGGACTACCACGCGGGCCAGCTGGGCAGCAATGTGATCGTCCGGTGGACGGGCGAGGTGCTGTTCCCGGTGCAGGCTGTGCTGTCCAGCGCCTGCCGCCTCGACCTGCACTACTTCCCTTTCGACGTGCACCTCTGCCAGCTGCAGTTCGTCTCCTGGACGTACGACGCGCAGCAGGCGAGTACTCCCCAAAGGCGCCAGCCGTGCACGCTTCCAAAATGCACAGCGCGTCGGCGTGACGTATACTTTGTCAGGCTGGTACGGTCGGTAGTCCATACTTGTGACCTTTCGCGGCAGTGGAACGAAGGCGAAATACAAAACCGAGTTCAGGCTAAGCTGGTGCAATAATTCATAGCACGAAAGTGGCGCCACTGTGGCCAGCAAACACGCCGACTTGAGAAAGAAATGGGAAAAGAAACAAGCCGTGCTGCATGGCCCAGAAGCAAACTCGTTGGGCTGTATGTCTTTCACGAGGACTCTTTACCCGTACTTACACCTCTTTCCCCGCTATTTTCTGTTCAACAACGGGCTCGTGACCTCAAGCCGCGTTCACCCTTTGAGAAAAGACAATGTTGCCGAATGGTGTTGCTTTCGTGCGTACATAACTCAAGCCAGCCCCCGTACGTAAACTTAGAACACTATATCTTTCAGGGCTCCGTCGCACTTCACTCTCTCACAAATCCCCATCCACCACCCTCCACATGGGCCGCGACCCACCGAGGTGGCTCTGTGGTTAGGCAGCTCGCCTGCTGGGCACGAGTAAGCGGGTTCAAACCCGGCACGAATGGTGCTCGCACTGTAGGGAAGTGCCTGACTGACACGTACCGCATGGTGTTGGCCTGCCAACAGGACCCATCCCTGCCCCCTATCCAAACCCCACCCGAGAGGACTGGGAGGCGACCCTATCCGGCTGCTGCACCCTCGAGGCCCAAAGGGTCTTGAAGCAGCGCGCCCTGGCTGCGGCATCCGCCAGTGGGGTGCCTGACTAGGCCTCCCACCTAGGGGTTGTAAGGGCATGACCCTTCAGGTCACAACCCCCAACACCTCTCTCTATATGATTACATAATAAATGTTTTCACCACCACCCCGCGGCTGCCGCGTTTCGATGGAGGCCAAATGCTAAAGGTCCCCGTGTGCTGTGCAATGTTCTTATGCAATGTTAGTGCACGATAAAGATTCACTGGTGGTTGACGTTATTGCTGAGCCCTTCACTACGGCGCCTCTTTCTCTCTTTCACTCCACCTTCCTCCCCTCCTTCACCGCACGAGAAGTGAGACAGTTACTGCGCCTTTCCTTTCTTCAAAACCAATTTTCGGCTTAGAATAAATCCCCGCCGCGGTGGCTCAGTGGTTAGGGCGCTCGACTACTGATCCGGAGTTCCCGGGTTCGAGCCCGACCGCGGCGGCTGCGTTTTTATGGAGGAAAAACGCTAAGGCGCCCGTGTGCTGTGCGATGTCAGTGCACGTTAAAGATCCCCAGGTGGTCGAAATTATTCCGGAGCCCTCCACTACGGCACCTATTCTTCCTTTCTTCGTTCACTCCCTCCTTTATCCCTTCCCTTACGGCGCGGTTCAGGTGTCCAAAGATATATGAGACAGATACTGCGCCATTTCCTTTCCCCAAAAAACCAATTATATATATTATAGAATAAATTATTCCGGAGCCCTCCACTACGGCACCTCTTCTTCCTTTTTTCTTTCACTCCCTCCTTTATCCCTTCCCTTACGGCGCGGTTCAGGTGTCCAACGATATATGAGACAGATACTGCGCCATTTCCTTTCCCCCCCAAAAAAACAATTATTATTATTACTTAGAATAAAAGCACACAGTTGAGTACAAGTATCGAAGTAATCATCGAGGGTGCATTCAACGCCTTTCACGCAGTTGTCGCATCAGATATCTTGTAGTCCCGTCATTTTTCCGCTCTGCCCTTCATCGGGTCCCTCACGACGTGACTGAGGTGTCAGGAGACTGAGACAGTTGATGCGCCTTTCCTATCCTCACAACCAGTTTTACGAGACCACCGGCATTGTCATCTGAGACATTTAATTTATGCTGTAAGTACCTCTGTCTCTTGTATTCTAGTCCGAGAAGGGCCGATTTTTAATAAAGTTGGTCAAGATGATGATCATCATGATGGTGCAATATTGGCGTACGGGCTCGAAGCCCTGAAAAATGACTGCTCGAGTGCTGCCGAGCTTGTAGGTGCCCGAATGACGGCCATTGGGGTTTATCTCACTCATGTGGTAGTCCTGGAACCGGTCCAGACCAGATCTATAACAAATACAGACAGGCTCGTAGCCCGGCGAAGTAACTGCTGAGTGCTGTCGCAATTGGAAGACGGAGAAATGTGTTTATTATGCACCCTCTCCCTCTTGTCAGATGGCGTCACGTATATAGAGAGAAGGTGAAGAGGTAAGGGAAGGGCATAAGGGAAAGGAAGTAGGGAAATCTGGGAAACGAGACCTTCCTATGCGTGTAGTTCTCCAGTTTCGCCTCGTAATCAGGTAACCCGGCAGCAACTAGGTTTCCCGGCGGGGTGTTCCTGTCCCGCAGGTGGAACTGGAGCCAGCGCAGACCACGGACGGCCTGGGCCGCTTTCTCAGGCACGGGGAGTTCGAACTGCTCGAGATGACCGTCTCGACCCAGGCGCACCCGGCGCCCGACGGCGCCCCGCTCGCCGCCGCCTCCTCTTCGACGGCGCCCTCCACCGCCACGGCGGCCGGCGAGGACAGCGGCGATGGCGTCGGCGGCTCTGCGGCGTCGCCTCCCTACCGGGGCGTCACGTACACCCTCCGGCTGCGGCGGCGGCCGGGCTCGCAGCTGCTGCACCTGGTGCTCCCGTGCGTGGTGGTGAACGCGCTGGCGCTGCTGGGCTTCCTGGTGCCCTGCGAGTCGGGAGAGAAGGTGACGCTGGGCATCAACACTCTGCTCTGCCTGGCCGTCTTCCTGGTCGTGGTGCGAGACAGCCTGCCGCCGGCCGCCTCCGTGCCACTGCTCAGTGAGTGGCCGAGCCTCTGACGCACCCTGTCTCTGCGGCACTGCAGCCGCTGACGAGACTACGAAGGGCTACGAGAAACTCCTGTTTCGCGTTTCCTGTCAACTGGGAAGCTCGCGCGGCTTGTAAACTGTGGGCAGCAAGTATTAGAAACCAATTTTAAAGTCGATAGTGTCAGCCGAAATCCAAAAATTCGCCATTATCGTCCCATTAGGGTGTGAAAGCCGTCGCATTGAACTTCCGTGCTGAGATAGGGATGTTCACTTCCTCTAGCCATCATTTCGCACAGTACTATAGTGAAGCCCTCACTGAGCATTAAAGCGCCACGCGAGCGGTGAAGCTTGAGAAATAGGCAGACTTCGCCGCCACTGTTATTTCGTCGTACGAGACAAACCCCGTCTTCATGCCAGGTTAAATAGCATTGCGCAGTGATAAACATTTGCTGTTTTATAAATTCTTAGCTACAACACTGGTCCCATTGCTCCAGCGTGATTGCAGTCTGCGGAGCAATCGTTCACTGGTACGGGATCTGTGAAAAGTTATTTCTGCTTTGACTATATGATGCCGTCTGCTTCTTGATCTCCCTGCTGATGCTGCCAGCTCAACACGGTAAATTTCATGAGGAGAGCGTGCATGCGGCGCTCATCATTGACTATTTTGCTCATTTCTACAGCAACACAATATTGGTAATATTTCGCTATATCATTTACGGGCACCAACTTTATATATTTCGTCAAAGCTTGGAATATCACGTTATATCATTTCATGTTACTTAAAACAAGCATCGAACATTCTGTACTCACTCCAACGGCAGTTTTTATTATTTTTTTTTTAAAGAGAACAACACGAAGTTCATTAACGTATCTTAGAAAGTACTGCAGCTCGAGAGAGTTATTTTCAAGAAGAAAATTTTATAATGGATCTATTACTAACCACGTCGGCAAAGTATTCAGATGACTTATCAGCACTTCCTTGTAATATGTGGAGAACAAGAAAACTTAGTGATGCTGCAAAGGTTCACGGCGGCACCGCGTCGCAGGCGTGTACTACGGCCTGAGCACGTGCGTGGTGGCGTGCACGACGGCGCTGAGCGTGGTGACGCTCAGCCTCCACCACCGGGGAGCCCGCGGCGCTGAGGTGCCCAGGGGACTGCGCAGGCTCGTGCTGGGCTTCCTGGCCCGGCTGCTGCTGCTGGGCTGCTGCGCCCCCAGCTCGGACGAGCGAAAGGTACGCGTGCACAATATAATATTTAGCATAACTACGCCCACTGCAGGACAAAGACATCTCCTGTATCTCTCCAATTAACACTGTCCTGTTCCAGCTGCGAATACCCTATCCCCGCAAACTTCTTCATCTCATCTGCCCACCTCACTTTCTGCCTCCCCCTGCTACGCTTTCCTCCTCCAGGAATCCGGTCCGTTACACTTTAACGACCATCGGTTATCTCGCCTTCGCATTACCTGCCCTGTACAAGCCCATTTCTTCTTCTTAGTGCAACCTTTGTCCGTAAAGTTCCGAGACTGAGTCCATTAAAAAAAATGCACTTAACATTGAAATAATTTGTGCAGCACCCCTTCGAAACAGTCTCCCTTGCAGTCTATACACAGCTTCCAACGCTTCTTGAGGTCCTGGAAACAGTCGGAAAACGCTCCTTTTGGCAGGGCTGTCAGCTCCCTTGTAGTGGCGTCTTGAATGGCCTCCACGCTCTCCATCCAGCGACCTTTTAGGGCTCTCTTCACGCGAGGAAGCAGGAAAAAATCGCATGGGGAGAGGTCAGGCGAGTATGGCGGATGGGGAAGTACAGTAATGTTGTGCTTTACGAGAAATTTTTTCACGCTGAGAGCAGTGCGCGGCTTTGCGTTATCGTGGAGAAGGCTACATTGTCCGGATGCCCATAAGTCAGGACGATGGCGTCGCATTGCATCACGAATGTGTTGGAGCACGCGGATATAAAACTCCTGATTCACCGTTTGCCCTTGCGAGACAAACTCGTGGTGTATGACACCTTTGGCATCGAAAAAAACTGTCAGCATCGTCTTTGTTTTGGTCTTTTGTCACCGCACCTTTCTCGACGTCGGAGAGCTTGTGGAGAGCCATTCGGCGCTCTGCCTCTTTGTTTGAGGATCATATTGAAAACGCGATGCTGTTTCGTCTTCAGCAAAGATGCTGTCGACGAATGAAGCATCCTTCTCTGCCTCAGAGAGTAAATCAGCGCTCACTGATGCCCGCGTGTCCTTCTGGTCCTGTGTAATGGAGTGCTGCACAAGTCTAGAATTCAGCTTTCGTTTCCCTAAGTTCTCACGCAAAATCTGGCGGCATGTTGTCTTACTAATGTCGAGAGCATCTGATAGCATGCGAATTGTAATGATGCGGTCTTGCTGTACGATTTCTCTGATCTGAGCCACGTTGTTTTTATTCCGCGAGTTTGAATAGCGCCCCTGCCTTGTGTCGTCTTCCAACGACGTTCTCCCCAAAACAAACCTCTTGTGCCACTCGAAAACTCGCGCCCGCGATTATGTCTCGTTGCCGTAAGCGTCACGAAGGAGCTCATACGTCTGTGTGGTTGTCTTGCAAAGCTTCACGCATAATTTTATGTTTACACGCGGTTCGAGCAAGACGTCCATCTCTCCATATTCACTCACAGTAGAATGCGCAGACGACTAGTGACAACGTATTTTTCTACATGTAGTGCCATCTAGCGCTGCCACAGAATTAACATAAATAGCTCAGGTTAGCCCGAAAAAATGGCGCTACACATACGCACCGACATTTGTTTTGCGGAATAATTTCCAGAGAATAAATTAGATCAGTCTCGAAACTTTACGGACAAAGGTTGTAGTAAACCGAGTAGAACATGTGCAAGCCCTTGAGGCAACACCGCCTCAAAGGCAACCGCATGCAAGATCTTATCGTTAGCCGCGGCCTCAAAGGCAACCGCATGCAAGATCTTATCGTTAGCCGCGCGCGGAGAGTGAGCTGCGCATGGCCTCCGCTGCTGGCTGAGGCTTCACACATACCTTGGGTGTTTCAGTTTTGTTCGTGAAATAGTGCTTTAGCAAAAAAGCGAGACGTTATATCAGAATCACAAAGCAGTCGCCATAAAGGCTGGTTCACAGGGGGAGAGGGGATAAGGAGGGCAGAAGCATGGAGAAGGTGGCGGGAGAAGGTATGGGGGCAGAAGCCTTATTTCAAGGTCCATTAACTTCTGGCCACGAGCTTTCCTCTGCCGCCAGGGAATCTTCTCCTTCATCATTGTTTCATGCTCCTTGTGCATTATCGAACACGAAGCCCTAGCACTCGCCGCCTATTCTCATGTTTCCATGAACACAATTAAATCGAGGCAGCTGTAGAAAAGACTAGCCACAGCACCAAATCTCGACAGGAATGCATAGGCGCCGGCCAAGCCGTATGGTGCAGCCCTTCATAAAAAGGCTGTGTCAGCTTTACTCCTTCGAGATTGTACCCTCATAGACCATCTGCAGCATTTGCGGTTTCTGGAAATTAATAGGCCGCATTATCTCTAACAAGTGATTATGCATGCATTGTGAGCCTCTCTCGAGAGAAATCCGCGCGCTTTCTTACTGCAGCCGGTTGCACTGTTCTTCAATTACTCCTCGTTATTCAACCTAGTTGTTATCCATTCCTGTCAAAAACGCGAGGTGGTCAGAATAAACCCGGAGCATTCAACTGCGGCGCGCCTTACAAAAGCGCTCCAGTCTGGGCCATAGTTGGTTCGCCGTGTTACTCGAGAATAAAGCGCAGATGTTCCTCCATTCATCAATTATTTTAATTCATCTATTCAACAGTCAGTACGGTTGCTATAGTGCCCAAGCATTCTTTCATATTACAGTTAAGCATGGAGGAAGGAAAGAATTCAAGAGAGGTCGATACGTCACATTTTTTTTTTTTAAACCGGGCAGGAGGGCTACCCCGTCTATAGTTGGCCGCCGTCTCCGCGATCGCGCATTCGCAGCAGACAATGCAGCAGACGCCGCCGCTGCACCCAACGTTACTGCATGGGCTGCGCCGTCGGCCAAAGACTCCCAGTAGACCGTGCGAAAACACGTGGATTCCGGCACACTTTTTTGCGTGCAGCTTTGGTAGCGAGGGCCTCTCCTGAGGTTTCCTTCCTTTCAGCATACATATAAATGACCGTCACCAGCCAAGTCATGGCTGTTTCAAGACAAAGATTCTGCTCCCCTTGAGCTGCTCCGGATTCAGCGACGATGCGCACCTGGGGACGCTGTACACGCCTTTGGGTGCGCACTAACGGCGCAGCTATAATGATGCAGACTGTATTAATGAAGCTCATTGTTCTTCCCTTTTTCAAGAGCGACATAGCAAGGGTGTGCTTTTGAGTGATGTGCACTGCATGGCTTACGGCTTTACGAATACTTTTGAGCGCGATGCTCCATCATTCCCATTTGGAGTGGCATCAAACACGTTACTAATATCAGCTGCCATGGTATGTTCGGCTGCTGACCCGAAAGACGCGAATTCGACCCCGGCCGCGGCGGTCGAATTTCGATGGAGGCGAAATGCTAAAGGCCCATGTACTGTGCGATGTCAGTGCACAATAAAGAACCCCAGGTGGTCTCAATTATCCGGAGCCCTCTACAATACGGCGTCCCTCGTAGCCTGAGTCGCTTTGGGACGTTAAACCCCATAAACCCAGCCAAACACACACTCTCTCTCTTTTTCTCTGTCTCTCTCTCTCTCTCCTGTGCACGCGACACGCATGCGCACTGATTAAACGGAAGCTGTCCTAACCGCAGAACCACCACCAGCGGCACGATTCGTCGCGCGACTCGAGCAAGTCTTCGCGGCTGCAGCCGCCGAGTCCGTCCCTGGACTCGGACAAGCTGGAGCTGGACCACATCGAGAGGTACAACTTCTCGCCGCGGCTCCGCCACCGCAAGGAGTTCTGCGCCGGCCTCGGAGGCATGCTGGGCGGCGGGGTGCCGCCGCCGCCGGTCCCTGGCCCCGCGGTCGACGGTTCCTCGGACGAGTTCGAGAAGCAGTTCCTGCGGGTGCTCGCCAAGGTATATATGCTGTTGCGAGGTACGGGCTGCGGACTCGGTGAAGGTTAGAAATTGGGTCTTTTATTTAGAGATCTTAGCCCACAAGAAGAAAACCGGGCCCCAGGCCCTTGGAAGGTACAGACTGGCTCCCCGAGCAGCTGCTGTCTTCCGCTGCCGGAGGAAGACTCCCTTTGTCCGTTGACGGTCGCGTTTTCGAACGGCGTGGTCACGTGACCAAGCTGCGGGCTTCAGGAAGGAAGCGTCCTTGGTGGCCGAATCCAGACCAGCCCGAGTTCCGACGCGAGAGGAGTGGGGAAGAGCTGCGCTTCGCGACCCTCACAAACATGTCAAGTCCGAGAGGGGTGCGTCTTCGGCCGAACATGAGCCCCGCGTCTCCGACGAGGCCGGCACCCTGCGGCGCCGAGGGTAGGCCGGAGCGTTCGCGGCACAAACAGTTTCCGGAACTCGCGGGCCCACAGGCCAGCAGTGTCTTGCAACGCAACAATGCGCGCACTGTTGCCCCCGCGATTCCATTCGGCACTGAAGAGCACACACCACGTCGACATGCACGGCTTTCGTATACTGGCGAAGCTTTAACTGTTGCCAGTAGCGGACATGGAGAGCGCAGTCGCTGAGTTTTGAAGTGAAAAGCTTCACCACGCTAGGTAAAGCAGTCGTTGCGTAGGCCGGACAATGACCTTGAATGACCTTCAGCCCACCCACGTTAGCCATATATGACTGTATGTGGTGCAGTTATGGTGTCGAACTCTTGACCCCTGGCCTTGACCTTTTACCTTTAGTTGACCTCTGACCTTGAGTTGACCTTTGACCTTAGAACATCCGATGGGATGATCTGAAGCCACGTGATGACATCCGATGGGGGGTGTCTTAAGACCATACCACGTCGTCGTAGCCGCGTGGTCGCGTGATCATATATACAACGGCTGTCGCGAGCGTGTAGCGCAGCTGCCATGGACGAGCCCCAGATGCTTAGCAAGCGTCCTTGCTTTTCGCTGAATTCCAGGGTTAGCCAAGTTAAGCCACTGCCAATTTTTTTTCGTTCTGCCTGCCACCTTTTATTCTGTGTCGTTGCCTTTCTTTTTTTTTCCAGAACACCCCTGTCTAGAGTACCGACAGCAATACGAGTGGAGGCTGTAGTGACTCCTCAGTAGAATGAACTCATGCCCAGGCCTTATTACAACCGCGCGGTTTCGACTCGTGAAGAATAGTTACGACGTTTTTTCTCGCGTATATGCATGCATGGCACACTAAAGACGACTTAGTCAAGGCTATCACTGCGGTAATGAGCAACATTCTTCGGCATCTCGACCATAGCTCACATGGAAAAATCACTTTTGTAAAGTAATTACATTAGTAATTACTTCCTTAAATATCACAAAAATAACTAAATACGTTATCAATCTCTGCTCACAAAATTTTATGTCTTTACATTACAATTGCATGCTTGAAATGATGCAGTATACTTTTGAATTCATTCTCACTTTTCCAGCATACAAACAACTACTCAAGTCACAGCTCTTATAAGCATTCCAGATTTCTTTATTTTTTGCACCGCAGGAGCAAGTTGGCTTCAAAACGGGCGCAAAAAATTTCGCGCTCTTTGAGTGAAGGAGCCTTTCCCGTGCTCAATAGCAGCTCTGCTGACGCAGCATGAGAGCAGCCCAGTGTTGAACGTGAAAAGCTTTCTCGGTGTTGGGTACCACTGAAAAATCCTAAAGTAGCTGACTTCTCTCTTCATACAGTGGGGAAGTTAATCGCTGGACCTGTCGCACAGTAGCACCCTGTTTATTTGAAAGGATTCCACGTCCGCTTCACTCGTGGGTGCTGCAACGGTTTCTTGTTCACGGCGGTGTCTCTAGAGTCAACGCCAGTCGGTGCGATGGGCTGGCAGGTAGCTAGTCGATAATAGCAAAATCTAAAAATGACTGACCCGCTGAACACTGGGTCATATCGTCCAGCTTAGAGAGTCTGAGTATCTCTCTACCAAAGTGCGGGACGTGCACATTATTTGATCTATTTGATCTTCCCGCTAAGCTCCGTCCCAGCTAGGGCGGCGCGGCGCTGGCAGCTCTAGCATCAAGGCACTGTAGTCCCAGCCAACTACTACGCCCCCCCCCCCCCCCCCCTGCTTTTTATTGTGGCTGGGGCCATAGCAAAGATAAAAAATGCAAACAAAACAAAGAAGGCATGTGTGCGGCCAAACAATCGTCGCTTTCACTACGCTAAAGCCACGAACGAACCGCGACACAGCGCCTTGCTACCCGGAGATGTCTGCACTGTTTGAAACCTCTGAATCGGGTACTATAGGAACTGACCGCGGCAGCCTCCACACGGGAATGTAATGCGCCATGCACGTTTCCTCCTTTCCCCGCGTGCCCCGTGGCGACGAGCGCAACCGGGCACCGCTGTTGGGATGGCAATAGAAATATCCTCGGCCGACGTCACCATAGGAGTGCATGACTCGTTTTTAACTCCAAATTACGCCACGTGCCCCTCCGACGACCGAAGCACAGCAGTAAATCTTATTGTGCGACACGTACACTCCTGCCTACCTGGAAAGTGGAGGACACCGGTGGCGTCGGATGCAAGGTCATTTCTCTATACTTGCTTACACTGGCCTAAGCTAGGCGCGCGTCACTTCTACTTTCCAGCTGGACTACTGGAGAGAGAAACGAAGGCTCTGTTGACAGAAATAGCTTTTCATTTTAGCAAAAAGTAATTTAGAAAGTTATTAGCAAATTTTGCAATGAAATTACTGCCATTAAGTAATTCATTACGTTAAGAAATACTGGAAAAAGTAATTGATTCGCATCCACCCAAGCGCAGCCATATGGCTACTCTACCTTGGGGGATTCCCTTAAACATCTGACCAAAAAGTAATTGAATTGCACAAATCTATTGCCGTAATTTAATTACTGCCATGTCTGGACCATGGGTATGGGCGAACCCACACTACAGTAAAAGAAAGAGAGAGAGAGGAAGACAGAGAGAAAGAGAGTTAGAGAGAGAGAGGTAGCGATAGAGACAGAGAGGGAAAGAGAATATTTATAGACGACCGATGTGACCGATGCAGCGGAGTATGCGTTAGCATTAGCGTCCCTCCCTGACGGAACAGCCTCTGCCAGTGAGGGGTTGGCGTGATCCAGTCCACCACCGTGAGACACGCTTCCGGTTGCCGGTACTACTGAAGCGCGCTCATAGCGGCCCCTCCGCGAAGCTCACATTGCGGACAGGGACCAACGCGGTGCCTGAGAACGACATACCAACGGCTACCGCTGTAAAGCAGGTGCTCCAAGGCTCGCGCTTCATCACCTTGTTCACAGTGCTGTGCTGCTCTTGTGGCGCAGGTGTACCAGACGATCGAGAAGAACGAGCTTCGCGTGGCCGAGCGCGACCGGCGGGACGCGGTGCGCGGTGAGTGGCATCAGGTGGCCGTGGTGTGCGACCGCTTCCTGCTGGCCGCCTTCATCCTCTCCATCGCCGTGGCCACCTGCATCGTGCTGTTCTCCTCCGCGAGTCCCCCCTGACCGCTGCCGGCGCCACGAGAGCGTCTCTGCTGCGCCGTGGTCGCGCTGCGACGTGTCGTCTGCGCCGTGCTGCGGTGTCGACTGCTGTGCGCACCATCCGCCGCCTTCTTCTGCGCCGTGGACGGCCGCGGAGTGGGGGCAGGGGCTCTACCTTCGGCTATACTGCGAGAAACTGTGTACTAGTCTCGCAGTGTGCAGAACCTATCTGGAACGAGCTTCAGAAACCGGGGCTCGTTGCGCCGGTTGAGTGGAAAGTGAGAACTGAAACTCCGTCTCACCCATTTCGTGCAGTACGAGCAGCAAAAGTTTGCGCGGAATTGGACTCGTTGCATTTACGCCTGCACCAAGTTAGGCAGTTGGTTTCTTGTGCCAGCGACGATTTTTAGAAACAGATTTTGAGAAAATTTCTGCACTGCGTCTTTTTGAGACTACGGGAGACGAGAAAATTTCCACTTGTCGTACGCGCCTGTAGAACAACACGTACGGTGGTTTAACATGTTTTCTCCTCTGATTGGCTGAGGCCCGTTTCACATGCATGCGATTTTCGCCTGCGACACTGCGAATTCTGTCGGTCTGCGACTGGGGAGAGCCATCGGTCTAGTCGCAGACAGCTCGCGATCGAGTTCTGTCCGGTTGGAATTCAGTCGCAGCGTCGGTGTGTTCGCTCTGCGATTGACCATTGGGGAGCGCCGAGACGGCGTGCAACGTGCGGTCACGTGGGTACTGTTACCGCGGTGGAAACAAAAGTGTTTATTCTAATCAAAACATACGGAATAATGCCTTGCATCTAAAAATACGCTGGTCATAAAACCATCAACACATTCTGTGTGATGTTTCTGTCGCGTTTAATAATGGGTTGTCTATGCAAACATCAAGGAACCTTGCCTGTTCCTCTGACCGAATTCGTTGTGTCGGTGTCGCATGTGAAAGCAGTGACCGAAAATCGCACTGCGGCCTCACCGACTGCACCGGATATTTTCGGTCCAGTCGCAGCATGTGAAACGGGCCTGAGCCGCGACTCTCGGCTTTAACGCCACTGCACGCAAATTGGTGAGACAGAGTGTTTTGATTGTGCACGACAGGATTATTCGTCTTTGGTATCTTTGACAAAAAAAAATGTGGTTTCGGTCTGGCTGCATAGATGACGATTTCATTTGCCCCTAGCTGTAACGATGACGTCTTTGTCAAAAGAAGCTAGAAGGCGCTCTTTTTTTTTTTTTTTGCAACTTGCTTCGTGATCGAAGGGCACAAAAATATGAAAAACCTGAAAAGCCGGGGCACTCGTTGCACCTTTCATGCATTTCGATTTAAAAGACATACAGGTTTTTCGGAGGATGCGACTGCTCAAATGCAAGTTCGTGTACTTGAGGCTCGCTCACGTGTCTGGAAGTTTCTGGCAATTTTGCTGCATGGAAACAAATGGCAAATTTCGAGGCTTTAGAACTCTGTGATGAATGAAAACTAAACTGAAAATTGCTCTGCTTCTAGAGACCACACTTCGCTCTCAGGAGTCCTACTTCAGCGGACAGGGTCGGTATAGAAAACTTCAGTAAGGTTATAACGAAGCAGAAATCTTGGCGCGTGCCGAAAGAAGAGTGCGAATCGAAAATGTGCATCGAAATTTCGTTCTGCACATGCGCAGTCCGACCAGTTTCTCTCAGCGAATGCAGTCATTCCTTGCGATTTACAACTGACTGATATAACTCTTGGTTGAACGAGAGATGCAGCGAAATTTTTCAAACAGCTGTGTTCATTTGTGGTCATGTGATTGATACAGGATTACTCTTCTGGACGCTGGTTGCCAGGGAAGTACTGCTTCCAAATCCACTAAATGTTCCGTTTCCCTGGCTGTGCTCAGACTGAAGTCATCAGCATCCGAGTCGTCCTATGGCTGCATTTCATTATCGCAGACCAATACGGCAGCTCACTGCGCTAGATGATCTGGTGGTCGTTATTTCTTGCGAGGAAAAAGAAAAACTGGAGCCGACGTTATTAAGCGAGGCTCGACGTCCCCCGGGCGCAAAGTGCTTCTTCGATAATACACAGTAGGTTTTCCTTTTTTATATACATACAGCGCCAACACAAAGCAGCTTTTGTACCTGCTTGAAGTTTCCAAAGAGCAAGTTCGTACGTTTCTGAAAAACGGTCTCAACTGTTCTGTCTCCGGTCCTCTCGTCAACCCGGAATGTGTGCCCAAACCTGAGCCATGCATGGCTGTCGATGCCATCACTTGACGTAGCGTCAATGAACGCACACAAGGTATTTATTCGCCGTGTACATTTTGCTCTTTTTTATAACGCACCCTTGTCTCTCTGAACCAGTCGTCAGTCCCGCAGACGCCGAAAGAGCGCAACTGTCGGGCATCTCATTATATTCACAAAGAGCAGCCATTAGACAACAGGCCCCAAATGAGCTGCGTCACTCCGATCTCCTCACTCTGTCATCTCACCGTTGTATGTCGCAGAAATAGCTCATCCATGGTTGAACAAAAGAAATATGACTGAGTGACGCTGATATGCTCTAAACATGAATACGCCCATGTGGGAGTAATAGGGGAGTAAGCTGCGCAGCGCACACACTTTTGTAAAATAGTGCGCTCTGCACTCCAAACAGCAAGGAGGAAAAAGGGAGTAAACTCCTCCAGCGCACATGCGGTGGTGTACTCCCATATAAGCGTATTTGTGATTAGAGTGTATTGAACGGTTTACTCCCTTTTTTACTGCTTTCTGTTTAGAGTGTACTATCATAAGTGCAGGCACGTTTTTCTGTCGCTCCTTTATCCCCGTCAGTGACAGGCGCTTTGCCCGCAACAAGCGCGTCTTTATTCACACCGTACTTGCTCACCACTGCCTCAGACGACTTGTGGCTCTTGCAAGCGCTCGAGGACAAGTATGTTGTGCTCAGTGTTGGTGCGCCCCTGGAGATAACCGCCTTCAGCGACGAGTGAATCGAGATGTGTGTGCGCTCCCCATACGGGTCCATCGAGTCATTGAAAAAAAAAAAGAAATGTTCCGTTGGTGTTCTTGTGTTTTCGTGCTAAATCTCGGAATTACGTCGACCTTTTTACTTTCGCCCCGTGTTTGTTGTCGAGTGTCGTGCGTTTTTCCCTCGTGCATTCATTTCACAGCTTAGGTGTGCCCCGTAGGGTTAGTAATCGACGTTGCGTTTTTGTGACACCGCGGCTTGGCCCGATGTGGTCGCAGTTCCTATGTGAAACGAGGCAGCATGGAAAATGGGAATCAATCGAAGTAGCTGCAGTACCCTTTCTTTCTTTCCTTCTTTTCTTTTCAGCACTCTCAAATGTATGCACCAGTGAGTTTGCTAATGAGCTTGGAGCATAATGTTCTTTTTCGGTCACCGAGCTGAAATAACCGAGAGGAATTGCACGTTGTAAATATGGTGGCACCTCACTCAGCTGCACGTGCACATACGCACTCAGTGATGCCTCCGTATGTATGTCCTCGTTGTTATCACTGCGCACTTCCCGTCGCACTTTTCACAAACACAAGCTACAAAGGACATGTGGTGATAGAGTTTTGTCTTACTAGGAACATTTAAAAAATCCTTCATACAACCAATGCCCAAAATCTTCACGCCACATGGTTTGCATTTCAGCTGTGTAGTGGAGTACTTGTGGCCGCCTCAGCTCCCCCCGTCCCCTTCCTGGGATGTTACAGGCGGAAAATTTTAGTACAGTTTGGCGAAAATGGAATATTTATGAAGTTTCAGATAATTTTAAGAACCTAAATTCTCTCACTTTTTTCCAAACTGCAGGAGGAAAGGGCCTGAAATAGGGATTTTTGGGTCTGACTGAGTCTGACTAACACTAGCCCCCCCCCCCACTTTTGAACCCCTACATATCGGTCATTGTAAGAACCATCGTCCTCGCCCTTAAAAACTTCTGGTGCTGCGTAACTGTTGCACTGTATTGCGCAAAAGCAAGCCATGTGGCCTAAAGAGTTTTGAGCCGCTGTGCATGTTGCCCAGATATTCCGAGGATGAAATCCATAGCCTTCGGCAAAAAATACACGGAAAGGGTTCCAGGCGTCTCTAGATGTTGTATAAAGCCAGTCTTGGCGCCACTGAATAAATATGACCAGTAGCCTCAAATCGTTTGCACATCAGCTATGAGGTTTTGTCCGCCAAACAGGTGTTTTGCTCAAAAAAGCCGCAAAAGTATGATGGGATAACGTAGTACGTGACGCATGCCTGAATGGCAATACAAAAACTTATAAACCATGAAAACTTTTTTGTGTAAACGCCTTTTTCATTGTAACACTGGTTTATCTCTCACGCAGCTGGTACGTAGATGACGACGAAAGGCATCAAATCACAAGGCATATGGGATAACGTAGTACGTGACGCCTGCCTGAATGGCAATACAAAAACTTATAAACCATGAAAACTTTTTTGTGTAAACGCCTTTTTCATTGTAACACTGGTTTATCTCTCACGCAGCTGGTACGTAGATGACGACGAAAGGCATCAAATCACAAGGCATATGGGATAACGTAGTACGTGACGCCTGCCTGAATGGCAATACAAAAACTTATAAACCATGAAAACTTTTTTGTGTAAACGCCTTTTTCATTTAACACTGGTTTATCTCTCATGCAGCTGGTACGTAGATGACGACGAAAGGCATCAAGTCACAAGACATATGGGGTATTGTTCCGCGCCAGAATGCATTTTTAGAGTGGCACCTTACATCGCATGACCGAAAAGGCTCTGGTCGCCATGGCCTTCCAGCCACGGAGCTCAATTTAGAAGAAGCCGCAAGACCGTGAACCACTGTATTTTCGGTTTTCTCGCAACACTGTTACCGCTCTCGCTTGTTATGGCTTTCTTTCAGGCGTTAATACGCGGTGGTGTGTTTACATAGTGTTTTGTGTCGCAATAATAAGGCATCCTCAGAGAACCTGCCAGTGTTAAGTTTGACTGTGGATATGTATGCGCTGTTCCTTCAGCGCGTGCGTTGAATCATTTATTGCTCACGCCTGGGCTTCGCGTAGAACCCACCAGAAGAGGCCGTTTTCTTTTGCCTGTATACATCTGAGAAAGCGAGCTCACCGCCCGATTCTCCCAAGGGACAAGAGCGAGTGGCTGAGTCGAGCGCCGAACTCTTCACCCGTGCTGATGACGTCACCGGAAGTGTGAGGTGTGGCGCGCGTGCTGAATCATCGGACAAGCCCTCGCCGCGGGCAGTTCTTCTCCAAGTGTGACTGACTTGGCCCGAAGCCCGCAACAGACCACAAGTCGCGGACACGTACGCCAGCTTCTCTTGTCTTGTCGCCGCAGACGACGCAAAGAGCACCTCTCTGATACACAAAAGCCCGTAGATAATCGTTTGTACATAACCGTAGTGTGGTATACTACGCCTCACGTTCTTTGTAGAGCGAACAGTGTGCTTCGTTGTCGCCAGGGGGTATCTCCACGAGAGGGTTCGCTTTGGAATCGGTATAGCGTTCTAGAATCGGCTCGCTTCTCCGTCGCCGCGCGTTATTGGCCGCTTCGCAGCGTGAAGTCATGACGTCACACTGCAAAGCGGCCAATAGCACTCGGCGAACCGCGGAGAAGCGAGCCGGTTCCAGAGCGAACTGTCTCGCGGATATACCCCCAAGTTCTCTTCTTAGCCTCCTTGTCTCCTTGTTTCTTCTTCTTTGTTCTCTGTCCACTCTTAAAGACAAGTTTTGTTTGTGTCGTCTTAGGTCCTTTTCTCGCGAACAGTATGCTGTTAAGGGGCCTTGCACATCCAGAATTTTGTGCACTCTTGCTACGCATTATAGCGGGCCTAGGTAGGGGAACCTTGTGAGTATCGTGCACGTAACGGGAAGGAGTCTGCAGGGCTCCTCCTGGAGGAGCAGTGACAGTTTGCGTTGTGCAAGCGGTAAATGTGTGCGAGCGCGGTGTTGCAATGGACACACTGCCGATCCGTCCGAAGCTAACGGAAAGCGCCAGTTCGCACCTAGACCCCGAACGGCGGCAGTCTCGCGACGTGTGGACAACGCAACATGCGCCCGGTCCTGTCTGTGCTTTGCGTCAACTTTACGGCGAGAGGCAGCGAATTGTTAGTTTTCTTCTTCGATACCTTGCCGGGCTTTTTTTTTTCCCTTCGATCACGCGTGTTCACAGTTTCAGTGAAATATTTCCGAGAGGTGGTATGGATTGCTTGGCGTTACCCGGTTTAAAGACTCAACTCCGCTCATCGTCGTGTGTTGCACAACACATTATCATCCCCGACATAAAAAAAAAAGAAAATGTTCACGTACAGTCGTACATGCACCGCGTGTTGCCACCTTCCTTTGTGCGCCAGTCAGCGTGGTGTCGGTGAATCTTCGGTGAGTATTAGCTCCGAATGAGCCAAGAAAATTGAGATGCACAAATAAGCTTAGTGTTCGGCGGAGATTTCTGCCTTCGCTCACGTTGTGTTCAAAAGCCGTGGGATGTATGACGGTACTGACGATGGTGACAGCCGAAGCCGCGTCGGCTGGGGCTATGTGTTCACGGTATGCTCTCGCCCCGGTGTTGTGCGCTATGTTAAGCGCGGTATGTTGTTTAAATCACTCTTTTTTTTTTTTTCGGGCGCTGTCGTTCCCGACTCACCTGGTTCATTGTGATCGATTTTCACTGCGTGTTGATGAATCCCTCAGCAAAACCATTTCATTTCGCTACAACACCCGAAACGTCGGTTTTCGCTCGCAAATAAAGCTCTTTGGAAACGTGCGGAAAGCGACATTGGAATGCCCAGGAATGAGGCGTTATCGTTTCTTCCTATTTGCGGTTGATTTGATGCTATAAACCAAAAACAAGAGTTGACACGGCCACTGTGAATTCCAACAATGTTCGCGTGACAGTTTTGCACATTCCCAAATAAAACAAAAAAAAATGTTTCTCCACACAAACACACGCGCACATTGTCGTCCAGTAACAAAACGTTACCTTGACCCTGTTTGTTAGGATGCTGCGCTGTACGTGATAACAGTTGATTAAACAACCTTCAGAACATTTTCATTTGGGTCGTAATTTACCGGTGGTCAAGCAGGCAGCAGGCAAGTTATGTCGTCTGCTGCGAGGAGCAATGCTTGAGCGGCTGTGTTGGCCTTGCCACAATGCTTATCTGGCCGACTGAACTCAGTGGGCTGCGGAGTATCGCCTTTCCAGTTTTAATGCAGGAAATTTATTGTGCGGGTGCAGGGTCGCTCATTATATAGGGAAGGCGCGAACGCGACAATCGTCGGCAAGGCGCATGCGCGGAAAGAACGGCCGGCTGCTCTTTCCGCGCATGCGCTTCGCAAAGCGCGGTTGCCTCACGTTCGCGTGTTCCCTTTCATACTGAGCGACCCTGTACATTTTTACTTTAGTGTGTTTCCTGCAGTCCAGTTGCCATGTCCGCCTCCTTAAAACGTGATGTATGGAGGAGTACCTTTCATTTTTAATTTCAGCACAGCAACCTCCAGGTGTAGCATGCATTTGCCAGCCAGCTTTCTTTTTTTTTCACATTTTCACATTGGAAGTTCAAGTTCAGCAAAATTTATTTTCTTTGAATGCTGCCGACGTCTCACTGGTCATCTGCCGTGGTGTGTAAGCTAGAGAAAACAAGAAGATCAGAGACCAAGCGTTGAGGAGTTCAATGCGATCGGGAAATCGTGACGTGCTCATATTCAGGCATGAACAGTATCAGAGGTGCATGTATATTTCGATACATTTTGAGTGTCGGTATTAGGTGTAGCTTGCCAAAAATTAAAGTATCGGAAAATCGGTATCTAAAATACATTTTTAGCGTATCGTGTATTTTAACGATACTGTATACTAAAAAAAAAATTGTGCCGCCTACCTCGAGACTCGCTCAAGCGTTAACATACTGAAAATAGAGATAGAGCTGTATTAGGAAAAGGCGATGCAAATGCCGTTTGCACGGTCAGTCTTTCTTGCTAAGTTATTTGCCTGGAAGATAGATGGAAGATAGCGGTTCTGCACGCTCGGTGACAGATGGGACAAAGATACAGAGTCACCGTTGTGCTATAAACAACAACGAACTCGTTTGTACATCTGACGGCGATACAAATGCAGCACAATTCGTGCAAAAGCACATAGTACAAGATACGATCAGCCATAAAAGCTGCTCACCAAGACGGAGTCCACGCAGACACCCACGCGGGGCTATAACCAGTTCTCATACTGAGCCCGATTTGTAACAGTTTTGGATGCAATTACAACTTTGCAATTTGTATGCCAATATCCCTCAAGAGAAAAGTATACAACAGCTGCAATTGCATTCTCAATTGCAGCTGTTGTAAACTTTTCTCTTGAGGGATATTGGCATACAAAAGCTGTATCTTGCCGGTACTCACCTATGGGGCAGAAACGTGGAGGCTAACGAAAACGGTTGATCTGAAGTTAGGATAACGCAGCGAGCTATGGAAAGAAAAATGATAGGTGCAACATTAAGAGACCGTAAGCGGGCAGAATGGGTGAGGGAACAAACGCGGGTTAACGACATCCTATTCGAAATCAAGATGAAGAAATGGATTCGGGCAGAGCATGTAGCGTAGCAGGGGCGGCAGGTAGTTAGGTGAGCGGATGAGATTAAGAAGTTTGCGGGGACACGGTGGACGCAGCTGGCAAAGGACAGGTACTAATTTGAGAGACATGGTAGAGGCCTTTACCCTGCAGTGGGCGTAGTCAGGCTGATCATGATTATGATGATGATCCTCAACTTCAACTGCAATTTACCCTCAGCATCGACAGCATCGACTGTCTTTTGGAGATAAAACCTAGTGCAAATGAAGAAATGGCTTCCGCTGTTCTTCTCCCTTATTTCAAAGTGCGGTGGTGTATAATAGAAACAGAAGACTTCCACCGCCATGCCCGCGGAGCTTACAGAGCAAGCTGTTTCTCACTTTGTCAGCCCGACAACAGTCACACGCTCTTCCACGCGCGGTCCAATGGGGTTATCAGCGCCGGCAGCGTCAAATTCGTCAGCTGACGCATTGTTTTCCTTTGGAGGGGCAAATGCTACAAGTCGTGGTTCTGAAGAGGTACTGGTGAAACTTGAGTTTCTGAACTATACCGCCAGGAGCCTCGAGTCGACGTGGCTTTATGCTTCACTTTATCCCTTAGGGCGCCTTCATTAAATAGAACAAGAAAACGTGCATGTCTGCGCCTGCGTACAGAGGCTTTTTTTGTTTGCTTCGCTTATAGCACGACCACATCGGGAGCTCATTTGGACCGGCGGTTTGAGCAAATTCTGTTACATAAGACATTTAAATAAAGGTGACAGCTAAATAACTGATAATATCAATATCTTTTTTACCTAGTGTAAGTTTCGGCCCTTTAATTTTCTCTTTTCCTTCTAGTGTTTAACGCAGAAAGTTCAATTTCAAGTGTCTGTTAAAGGGAAGCTGCATATGTTTTAGAAATCGGCGAGCTTAAAGGGGTCGAATGCGTGAAACTTGCAGGTAAAGATTGCGAAGTCCTTTCGGACCAGCATTTGTAATGGTGACGCAATCGGCGATTGAAATCATGACGGCCTTCAAGCTTCTCAGCAGCGCACAGCCCCCCGTGGGAGGAGCATCATGACATCGTCGAAGGTACCAGCACATTACCAACGCATAAACACTCGTTTTCAAGAAAAAAAAAACAACATCACTGAAGGCAAAGGCAGCCAAGCGTTGTTTGGCAATATCCAACTAGACACGGCAAAGTGGTTGGAGGCAGCGGAAATTTGAAATCTTATCTTCCGTGATGTTCCACCGAGCTTCTCCGCACTCCGTTAGTGCTGTGAGGAGAAGCCTAAAAATTAATTGTCGATTAGAGCATTATTTTAAATGCTGGCGCAGAATCACTTGTCATACTTGACTTGCAGCCTATATAGATTTGAATCCTTGAATAGCGCGGAATTTTCACAAAGTGGTGCAGTTGCCCTTTAAGGACAGGGCTGGAGAAATAGCTGTCCGGATTTCCCAAGCGCACAGAGTCTTGCACCATTTAGCACAGGGCGAAGGCAGAGGCAACCCGATAAATTCGGCAGTAACAAAATGAAGTATTCAGAAAAAGTTTCAAGTGCATTCGTGAGCAGTCAAGTGTTTACTGACCAGTTCGCGTGAAAAGCATATTAGCTGAAAAAAATATCTTGGTAGGCTGCTTATGGAAGTGATACCGTTCTATGTCCTTATGACTTGTGTCCAATGCTAAAGTTCTAACGAAACCAGCTGCACCGACAGTAGAGATTAAAGAAATCTGAGCGGCCGGATTCGTTTAAACCCTTTCAGAAATAATGCACTGTGTAGAATACATTAAAGATTCCAGAAATCACGAAGAAATGTCTTAATTTTTAGCTACTCATATTACTATCCTTATTAATAGTGGCGATTTCAGTGATGTATCGAAATCCAACTATCGACGCTACAGTATCGAGTATGTTTATCAGAAATCAGTTTCGGTTCTGTATCTTGTGTCGATACCGGAAATTCATTTTTTTAGGGTATCGGGTATCAGCATCGAAGATACTTTTTTGAAGTATCGTGCCCAGCCCTGCTCAAATAAAAACGTATGAAGGCGTGTACGATTCGCAACGTTATCAGACATCGGCTGAAGCGTCTTTCCTGTCTTTCAAAAATGTTCTTTCGCGTGGTTCCATCAGAGCCATCGCTACGTGATCCTTACTCGTCATTTATTCAATGTCTAATGGAACCAATTGACTACAAGAAAAGGAATGGGGTGGTAGCTTTGTCAGCCACGGTGGACGCCTCAATGGCGCCATGAGGGAAGGGATGGGGGAGGAATTGAAAGAGGGAAAAGAGAAAGATGCACCGTATAATGAAGGGCTGCGTATTAATTACGACAACTTGGGGTTCTATAACTTGTGCTGGCATTGCGCAGTACATGCCCGTCTTCTGCCCTTAGCCTCTATCGAAACATGGCCGCCGCGGCCGGGATGCGATACTGAAGGCTCAAGGGCTCGAGTTCATCTGTGAAGCCCTTTTCTTCTTCCGAGGTTTCATGCCTTGCAGAGCTGTGTGTTGCCAGAGAGAGAAGTTTGTGATGTCGATTTCAAGCAAGCCACAAAGCGCGCAAATGAGAAACCGCGGTTTCTGAGGCTCTTCTGCAGGTGAAAGAACGACATAATACCCTGGAGATAACGGGACAGGATACGCCGACCAACCCAACATAACGTCTAGCATTTGTTGTCTTATCTTAGTGTTACCAAATAAAGAGCAGTGTAGCATATTGTCACGTAGCGGTTACCACAAACAAAGTGACATGAAGACAGACAAAGGATTAAATCTGAGCTTATATTCGCCCTCAAAAGACAGCAACTGAGCGGCTGCCAAAGCGACACGCATGCTTGGCTGTCATCAGTCATAACATTTCATATAACGCGCTTGGTAGATTTTCGCGTTCCAAACATTGAACAGTAGGTCGCGAGCGATCACGAAGCGCATATTAGTGCCGACATAAATGAGCAAGATTGCTTGTCTCGCGCGGTGAAGAGAAAATAATTAGAACGCGTGCCATCATCAGCATTCGGTCGCCATCAGCACGGAGTGATGCTCAATAGTTAACGCAGTGAACGTGCATAGGCACATCTTCATTGGTGAGGCTTTGCTCGCGAGTTTATTCTTGCTGGACTTGCGAGTTGATTAGCCTTTGTCTTCATGAGCCAGTTTTGTTGACAGCAGAAGTAGCAAATAGAGTCGGCCCGACTGCCCGTTGAGTCTGCTTTTGAAAATGGCGCTAATTTTACGGAGCGCCACGAAGACGCGGATGAGAGAATTACCAACAAAATAGGCCAAACCTCTTGCATTCAATCTTTACTTTTCTTTAAAAAAATATTTGCTACTTTGTGTTAAAATATCTTATGTGTGCATAGTGCGTTGGTTGTGCGTCCAGCTTTTGTTCTCAGCAAAGGCAGTCACGTTCTGATTTCGAGTCAAGTCCAGACGGACTTTCGCAGTTTGGCTGAAAACAAAGATGGCGTTCGACATATCTGTGTTGCCGGGAGGAAACTCCTTTGGATTTTCGAAGTTCCAGCCTTCAGTCCCGGCAGCAATGTATTCGGGAATACGCCAGCGGACTCAGTAAGTTGACCCTGGATAACAAACATGCACATGTTTTTCTTTCTTCCTAGGTCGGACGGCTCGGAAAGTGCCCATCGTACGTGTAGCTCTGGTGGATGAGTTGACGTTTTTGTGCAGGATTATATTGAGCATTTTTGTTTAGAAACATGCATTTTGCCGCTTTTAAACTGCATCATATCACGCTTTTGGCCGCTGTTTTCCTTCAAGCAACGTCCGTAGTGATGAGAGTAGACCGAATGGCATTATCTTAAGCGGCTCCTGTACTATCGACACGCATTGAAAGATGAATGGTGGAGAGCGTGCTTTTCGAGATGTGTTGTTCGAGCTAACAACGATCCAGACGTGTGAAGGTTCATGTTCAAATTCGATGTGCAGTGGCTCTGGCCGATTCGCTGGTTCATTGAGTGATTGTGCAGCCTGTTCGAAAAGTACCCCGTTCTATTGCTCTTATTGCTGCATACGTTTACTCCTTGTGTGTGTGTACAGAAATGTGGAGAAAACTTGTTTAAACTACTGCACGCAGCTCTTTTAGTTTGATTCACAAATGTATAGTTTCTATTGGGCTACGTGTTTAGCTAGCCGCGTAAGTTCAGACACTGTGGACGTTCGCGAGATACTGCACGATTCTGTAGCATATTTTGCATGTAATTTGTTCTGATGCTTTCATTCTAGGA
This sequence comes from Amblyomma americanum, assembly GCF_052857255.1. Lineage (NCBI taxonomy): Eukaryota > Metazoa > Arthropoda > Arachnida > Ixodida > Ixodidae > Amblyomma > Amblyomma americanum. Next base: position 58,434,406 of record NC_135502.1, read on the forward strand.
GTCCAATGGTTACAGCTACGTCCGTCCTAGCGACCAAGTTCGACGGCGGCGTGATGCTTGCAGCTGATACTCTCGGCTCTTACGGGACACTTGCGAGGTTCAGGAACTGCACCCGCATACTCAAGGTTAACGACCAGATTGCAGCCACAGCCAGCGGCGACTACGCCGACTTCCAGTTTCTCAAGAGCGTCATTGACCAAAAAATGTGAGTCCGGTCTGCACACTTTAGCTGACACTGTAGGAACAAGCGGAAGGAAGTCACAGGATAATAGAAAAAAACGAGCGCACACACTCCACCGCTGAACTTCTGACAGAGGGCTTTCGCAGACATCCTAGTGGCCGCCATGTTTGGGACCAGGAGCAGAATGAAAACGGGGGTGAAACTTCATGTACCTCCCGGCGGCCACAAATTAAAGACGGCAGTGCCAATTCCTCCTTCAGTTACGTTCATAGCGTTTGGCGTACGAGTTATCTCCATGACAACGGACGACCAACACTCGTGGGTGCGAGGGGTGTTCGCGTGGCATCTACTACACACGCGGGCTGATCCGAAATCGAGCCCGCTAAGCGAGGTGGCTGGATGTATTGTTGTCCGCCTGCTCTATATATCTGATTCTATAAATCTAGGCCCGACTGTGTATACAGTTATTATTGTATGTGATATCATTGGGTTAAACGATTCAAGGCGCTTAGAATTGTTGTGGCACCTTCTACAGTTGCATCTCTACATCCAGTACTGTTGCATTGGATGCTTCAATTCAGATTTCAACATTGTGTTCATACTTGTGATGGCTTCCCAGTTTTCTCAGCAGTCTCCAGAACATGTAGCAGCACTGACTGCTTGCTATGCAGGCTAGAATGCAAATTCCAGCACTTTTCTTGCAATGACCGGTGTGCTTGGATAGTTTAGGTGCTTCAAAAGGACACTGAGGACAACTGCATTGAGTTTTTGTTCGTACAGAAGATTGAAGGCCATCGTGATTTTAATCTGTCATTACGTCACCATTTCAAATGCTAGCCTAAAAGATTTTGCATACTTTACCTTCAAGTTTCACCCATTCCATCCCTTTAAGCTCGTCGATTTCTAAAAACTATGCAGTTGCCTTTTAAAGCCACCAATGCAAATGCATACCACTTTAAATCCTTTTGCCTTTCTCAAGCATGTTTTCCAATGTGTGCTTTTCTCTTCCTGCAGCATCAGTGAAGAGTGTCTCAACGATGGCTTCAAGCTGAAGCCCAAGTCTCTCTACTCGTGGCTGACCCGTGTCATGTACAACAGGTGTGTGGTTTGTGGAGGTTTAGCCACATACTTGGGCAGGACTCAGAGTGAGGTTTGCTTCTCTGTTTAGGAGAGTAAAGCAATTCAGTTCGTGTGCACATACATATAGCACCCTTGTACTCCTGTTACATGGACGTTTTCATTGGCAGTTTAGTTGACCAGTAGTTGAACCAACAACAGCTAAATATGACAGCATCAACTGCCATGATGCTTATATCAGTGATTCGCATCATCTGAGGCCATTGATCCCAGTTGAAATCGTCAGCAGTCAAAGTGTCATTCGACACACTCACTGTGTTAGGCAGGTCCGCAGCGTTTCTTTCTCCAATCTGCTCCCAAATTGCATGAAAAATTTGTCATGGCTAGTACAGTCGCTAATGCACTAGTTTCACTAATATAATGCATTTAAACGCTGAGATATGCACAGTGGTATAAAGAAAACAGCAGTCAAGCAGTAACATCAACCATGCCCGGTCTGATTGTCTTGATTTTGTACAGGGTTCAGTTGTGGCATGTGCAAAGCACAGAAGCTTGCTTGGAATGTTTAATTCACTAAACTAAAATATGAAAACAGTGATAAAACTAAACATGTCCTCATGAAAGCAGGGATGCCAGCTACATTTTAAATCCCTGTTGAACAGAATGGCGGGGTCATTCTGTTCCCAGAATAAAGTGTTGCTTTTCAAAGACAAGAAATGGAGAGGGACATCTCAAAGTTCTATCATGTGCATAGGAAGTGCTGTCTGGGGCTGTATATTTTAAGACGAAAGCCTTACTGTCCCCATGCAGCATCACTTTGGAGCTCAGCAGTGGTGCTAGTTGGTGACAGAACTGGTGATAAAAATTCGTAATTTATTAGCCACACTGTGCTCCTGCTTTTTGCATGTGCATATATGCATGCGCACATCTTTTGTCACCCCCTCCCCCCTCGATAGTTATCGGACTTTTAAAGATCTTTCGTGCCAAGAACACCAACACTTGTAAATCTTGTGTACCATGGCACCTCCTGAAAACCTGCCTTCACCCTCTGCACATTCAGTTGTCACAAGCCTTAGGATTTGGTAGATTTGAATCTGCCTCGGAGCTGAGAGTTATGGCACCAGTCTCCTTGCTGCTGTTACGTCCAGCTCCTCTTCCTCTCCCTTCTTGTGGAAAACTGCTACTCCAAGTTTTGACAGTTTTGTGCACAGTGTATCGGCAAAATTGCTGCCTATTTTTGTTAGTAACATAATTGGTTGTATATGGTAGCTGTGATGAGCACCGTCTTTAGAGGTTTTTGTAGTGCCATTATTCTCTTGGTTATGGCCACTGTCATGCATGGTAGAACGGCACAATGGTATGGGGTTGCAGGTGAAAGGGTATGCAAAGCTGTGTTGAAAAGTAATCCACAGATATTCCAGAATGCTGGTTAGTATTGCAGTTTATCTTTTTGGGTACCTCTGCTTGTCAGTGTTCATTCAAGAAATGTAGTTGACAAGCTGTGTGTTTTTTTATTTCTCCCTTGCTCTCTCTCTTTAGGCGTTCTAGGTTTGACCCACTGTGGAACACCTACCTCATTGGTGGCCTTCAGGATGGGGTTCCGTAAGTTACTCTCGTCTGCTTTATTTGCTGGATCAGCTGTTTTATCCCTCTTTATTGATTTATATGCACTTGTATCAGTGGCTTCAAGTTTTGAATGCTTTCATTTCAATTTAATTCAATATATATGGCTATTTGTTCTTCATAGAAGTGTGGCATCAAGTTTTTCCTGCTTTGTGGGCATCGTGCATAACTCACCACAATTTGAACTTGATGGGGCCGGAAAATTTGTTATAATTATGCTGTGTAGCCGCCGCGGTGGCTCAGTGGTTACGGCGCTCGGCTGCTGGCCCGAAGGACGTGGGTTCGATCCCAGCCGCGGCGGTCGAACTTCGATGGAGGCGAAATTCTACAGGCCCATGCACTGTGTGATGTCAGTGCACGTTAAAGAACCCGAGGTAATCGAAATTTCCGGAGCCCTTCACTGTGGAGTCCCTCATAGCCTGAATAGCTTTGAGACGTTAAAACCCCATAAGACCAAACCATAATTATGCTGTGTAGAATTCATGGTAGCCTTTTCTGATAAACTTGCATGAGTTTGAATAAACTGACAGTTGAGTTAAGTGAATTCATGGTACAAGTAAGGAAAGTGCATAACGGAGGTTTCCTGTACTGCCTTTGTATTGTTTGAAGTAACAGAACAGAGGCTTGGGTTTATTGGTAACATATTTTGAAACTGTGGAGACGTTTGGAGAGATGCAGATAAGAGAAATGAACGTGAGTGTCGTGTTTCATCTCGTCTGTGTCTGCCTAACTTCATTTTAGAATGGCCTTAATTCTGAGTTACTAATGAACGATGTGTAATGCACCCCAGTCAAGTAGTACAGCCTTTAGTATCGCATGGTTTTTCTGAATGCTTTAGCTTTGCTTTTACCAGATGTCAGAAGTAGGAGTAAAGCTATAAATGATCATTAAATCTAACATACTTGCAGAACTGCATTGCAATACATGCTTCTTTGCTTTCTCTGGTCATATGTATTTTCCCTCTCCCACTTGCACATACCACACGTCCACAGTGTTTCATAAATAAATAGAAGAAAATGTGCTGCACAAATTTTGTACAGTGTTTTAATTTGTGCTGAGTTTTTCACAGGCAGTGTTGTTTATCATTCATTTGGCTTGATTTATCATGCATGCTATCTTCCCGAAGTTGCCACTTCTTTGATATTTACTTTTAAAGCAACAGCATCTTCATGCTATTGTGTTGTCTGGGTAATCAAGATGCAGATGAAATGAGAAGTCGTTATGGCTTCTGATTACAGGGTATTTGCACTTTGCAGAGGTGGGCTTGGGCACAAATAGTCCTTGAGTTTTTTCTGGCGTATTTAATGATGTGTGAGTTCTTTTCTATATGAACCTGCTCTAGACGTAGTTTAGTTTACATTATAATATGGCAAGATTTTGCAAAGCATTAACAGAAAACAGAGATTAATGTACACGCTTTCATGCGGAGCAAAAATACCGGCTAGCTTTAGTTGGACGCTGAGGATAATTTGAAGTTGGTTGGTACCATTTGATTACTGCATTCTAAAGAATTACGAAGGCTACCTGCACTGAAAACAGAGCTTTTGTAGCAAGAAAGGATTTTTAAAATATCAATACAAGTATTGCCACAGCAAACCATTTTCACGGGCAAACTACGATGGCTGTAAGTGCTTTCTTATTTATGAATCTCTCGGGCTAAACCACTCTGTCAGCCACTTACCGTGGATGATCATGGAGTTCGTAATGCGCTCATCAGTGTCACATATTTGAATCAAGTCGTGGGAGAAAATGTTCATTTTTTTTTTTTAATTTCAAGTTTTTCTGCTTTGAACAGTACATATTTTGCTACTGAACGAACATCTATAGGGCCACAAACGGCCAGACAGTCAAATTTTGCTAAGGATAAAAAGTGGATAGGTTTGTCCCAAGTGTCCCAAGAGGAAGCCTGTTGACAGATTGCACTTTTTGTGACTGGAAATATTTCCTTCCTTGCATTGCGTTAATTTTGCTGCTGCATGGGTGGCAGCAAGCTTACAATACAGCTCTGCTTTATTTTTAATGAAGTGTGATGACAATGGCAGATTGATGTGCATCTCAGTACTGCTGGGTGTTTTTTCTGTGCTGGTTGTTTCACTGTTTTGGGTATGTGTTCTGTTTCCCTTAAAACACAGGTTCTTGGGCCAAGTGGACATGCTAGGAACAGCATTTGAAAGTGACACCTTGGCCACTGGTTATGGTGCTTACATTGCCCAGGTAAAATTCAAAAGCATTCCTGTGTTGAAATGTCAGTTGTTGCAAATGGGTTGCAAGCCCCAAGGGTAGCGTTGGCCTGGTGGCCTGGGACAAAGCTGGAAACATCCGAAGGTCCCGGCAAAGGATGAGTCGACTGGCAACAGAACAACTTGTTTATTCTGGCATTGCAAAAGAGCAGCCGGTCAGGGCGACCACGTTACTCGAAGGAAGAAATCGAAGTCTCTCTCTGGCGTCCGGGGCAGCGGCTTTTATACCCTCGGAGTCGAGGGCAAGAAGGAACGGCTTGGGATGAGTCGCACAAGACGGCGACGCACGGACATGTTAAGACGTGAAGTGACGCGTCCGCCGGGCCGGCGCCGGTCAGACCTCCTTGCCTCCCAGTTGGGGAGCTCCTCTCCCCGGCTGCCGCGCTTTGACAAGCGTGGGCACCAACATGCACACACACACACACGACGACACGTGGCATTGAAACCTGCCTGGACGCGCTTGGCGGGAGGCGTTACGGCAGCACTGAACGGGCCCAAAATGACCCGTGTGGAAATACGGGGGAAACAAAGCCTTTCGCCCCGCCCGCACTCCCACTCCGCGGATGCAGCGTTCCCGCTCGCTAACCGCGGAGGGGTTCGTGCTCGAGGGACAAAGGGAAGGGACGACACAGCGTTAACACCCATATGCTATTTATTACACTTGCAATTAATACACAGAGTGGGCCAGCTAGCTACAAAACATCAACGAGGCCTTCCTCGGAAATAGAAGGCTACGTAAGAAGGACTTCCGACTTACCGGCTGGGGCAGGGGCGCGACTTCGGAGGTATCGGCGGCGAACGTTTGTATGCGCCGATAATGGCGGCCGGGTTTTCCCGTGCGCGCTGCATTCCTGGGGCAAAGCCATTCCCTAGCATTTGCCGGGGAAGGCGACCAGAGCGCGCGTTTGCTGCGCTCGATTCGTTGCCTGGAACCAGAAGTCCAGCGGCAAGGCACAACGGATCCCCGTGCGCCTGCCGCGGAAGGTGACGGGAGCGTGCGGCTCCAACCGCTCACGACGCTGGCCGGATCCCGAAGGGCCTCTCTCCGGTTCCGCAGAATTCCGCGTAACCTACGAGGTGGCGCTCCCGTCGCCGTTCCCTTTCCCCCATGAGGGAGACTTCCCTCCTCGCCCAGCCGGGGGCTGTCCGTCGCGACGGCCGACGATGAAGATGGCCGCATCGAAACGGAGGGGGGAAACAGGTTCTCCACATCCCTCCCTCCTTAAATGTCGGCCTACGGTTGAACCCGTCCATGGATGCCATCGACGAAGGGGCCACGAGCGTTGCGATGATGACTGCAAGACAGCTCGTACAGGCGGGGTGCCGGGGTCATCCGATGAGCAGCAAGGTCACCGGGCACCCGTCCTTTGTTGGAAGGTAGAGGGGCTGGCCCCCCTCTCGTAGCCGCTGCAAACTGCTCGCCGGAGACTCTGCAGCTCGATGACTCATGGCCGCAAGGCAGCAGGCAGAGACCCATACAATGGACAGCAGGCCGGGGCAGCTTCTCTTCAACTCTGCATATCGCTCCTAGGATCTCCAAAAGTTTGCAGCAAAAACAATGGAGACCGCGTAAACTCACCATTTGGTAAAATGCGGAGTAATGCAAGTGCCAAACAATCCTATCCGGCACCGCCCAAACGCTCGGTTCATTTGAACGTAGCTGGCTCTCTTCGGACGAAGCACATTCGCGGTTCGCTTTCCGGCATGGTGATGTTAAGCTCATTTGAGCTGCGTTAGCGTCTCTGGTTCCGCGAAATTATAAATTCGCTTCGCAGCCCAAAAAAGTAAGTTCGTTCGAACAAAGTCAGCTTTCTGTAGTTGAGCGAGACCTCTCGGCTCTAGCGAGGTTAAATATACAACAAGCAAGCCCGTTTGCGCGTGCTTGTGCCACGGTACGACTGTGTCCTCCCAAAAGCGACAGGCAGCTCCCGAAGAGCCTTAGGCCTACTCGGTACACTTCCGGGTGCCAACAAAGGGCCAAGGACAATAGCTAGAACACAACGCCACGAGGAGATACGTTTCTGCCAAGGTGACCCTAACGCGAACGGCGCCTACCGCTTCCCGCGGTGTCGCAGCGCCCCGGTGCTTTTTCTGTAATCACGACTGCAATCCAAAACAGCTGACTACGGCACCCGGCTCCCAGAGCCAAAGAGACAGAACAGAATATTTACAACTATGTACAAGAAAAATCGGGCCACCCTCCAGGCTTCCGCATTCACTCGCTTCTGGCTTGCTGTTCTCCGTGGACGTCTCGGTCTCGCTCTCCATGAGCGGACCTCGTAGGTTCACCTTCCACAGGTGTACCGATGAAGTGCTCATCAAAAGCGTAGCATGCACGGCAATCCTCCCATGCTGCTATTACGCTCATCTCGCTGTCAAGAAAGCATCTTCGCCTTGCTAGCAACTCCGAATTCGGTTCAGGCCTAACGCTGTTCCAAATCCGGGCGGGCATTCCACGAACCGAACTGACTGCCGTCCCTCGTCCCAAGAGCTTGCCCCACGTTGGGCGCCATTGTGGAAATACGGGGGAAACAAAGCCTTTCGCCCCGCCCGCACTCCCACTCCGCGGATGCAGCGTTCCCGCTCGCTAACCGCGGAGGGGTTCGTGCTCGAGGGACAAAGGGAAGGGACGACACAGCGTTAACACCCATATGCTATTTATTACACTTGCAATTAATACACAGAGTGGGCCAGCTAGCTACAAAACATCAACGAGGCCTTCCTCGGAAATAGAAGGCTACGTAAGAAGGACTTCCGACTTACCGGCTGGGGCAGGGGCGCGACTTCGGAGGTATCGGCGGCGAACGTTTGTATGCGCCGATAATGGCGGCCGGGTTTTCCCGTGCGCGCTGCATTCTTGGGGCAAAGCCATTCCCTAGCATTTGCCGGGGAAGGCGACCAGAGCGCGCGTTTGCTGCGCTCGATTCGTTGCCTGGAACCAGAAGTCCAGCGCAAGGCACAACGGATCCCCGTGCGCCTGCCGCGGAAGGTGACGGGAGCGTGCCGCTCCAACCGCTCACGACGCTGGCCGGATCCCGAAGGGCCTCTCTCCGGTTCCGCAGAATTCCGCGTAACCTACGAGGTGGCGCTCCCGTCGCCGTTCCCTTTCCCCCATGAGGGAGACTTCCCTCCTCGCCCAGCCGGGGGCTGTCCGTCGCGACGGCCGACGATGAAGATGGCCGCATCGAAACGGAGGGGGGAAACAGGTTCTCCACACCCGCCACTTTGGACGAAGCCCCGGCGTCCGTTGCATCCGCGCCGGCTATACCGCGCGTCGTAGGCGAAACGTAACAGACCGCCCCGCCGGGAGAAGGAGATCCCGATGGTCAGGGGACTGCATCCGCTGTCCGGAGGGATGTCGCTCGATGATGCTCGTAATCGAAACCGGTCGTCCCTCAACGTTGCTTGAGCGCAGCGCACAGAGAAGGCCTCGTTCTCAGGTTCAGGATCACACAGGACACTGCAAAGTGACTTCGGGAGAGTTGCCATTTTTTGTGCTCGTTCCCAGCAAGCGTTAGAACTACGCCGAAACGCAACCGCTCAGTCAGCAAGCACGAGACAACCCTCACTAAGCTCTGCCAGGCTCTTTCCCCTTTTATACTACTGCCTAGTTCCTTACAGTAGTCAAGCAGCACTCAGAACGCGTCCACAAATTGAAAAATTGCACTAGAAAGCACATAATCACTTTGAAACACTAAACAAAAGCAATATGTTAAAAATCCTGCCTCAGGAAGAAAACATCAGTAACAAACAACTTTGAGGCGGATTCCTACGTTAGGGGCTTCGACTTAAGCCATCGGCGTTACCGTTGAGACTCCCCTTTTTGTAACGCACCTCAAAGGAATATTGTTGCAAAGCGAGGCTCCAGCGCAGGAGGCGGCCATTTTTGGGAGAGATGGTCTGCAGCCATTCGAGAGGGCAGTGATCCGTCTCAATGATAAACCTCGAGCCGGCTAGGTAGCATGACAATTTCTGAACGGCCCACACGAGACACGCACACTCTTTCTCGGTGGCGCTGTACGTCTGCTCACGACAGGTCAGCTTACGACTAGCATACAGGACGGGGTGTTCCACTTCTCCATTGTCCCTTTGGCACAGTACAATGCCCATGCCTCGCTCACTAGCATCGCACTGAACAACGAACCCCTTTGTGTAGTCTGGCGATCGTAGCACAGGCTGGCTTGTTAGGGCGCTCTTTAGGGTGCTAAAAGCTCTTTCCTTTGTCTCGCCCCAGACGACTGTTTGGGGCTCTGTTTTTCTTAGAGCATCCGTCAGGGGAGCCGCGATATCGGAGTACCTGGGGATGTACCTCTGATAGTAGCCGGCGGCACCTAAGAACGACCGAATATCGGTCTTCGTGCGCGGTTGCGGGAAGTCTCGCACAGCAGCCACCTCTATTTCAGAGGGGCGGCGACGACCCTGTCCAATCACGTGACCGAGGTAGACAACCTCGGCCTGTGCTAATTGGCACTTGGGAGCCTTGACTGTCAAGCCCGCTTCGCGCAGGCGGGTTAGCACTGCCCGCAAGTGTGCCATATGCTCAGACCAGGATGCGGAGAATATCGCTACGTCGTCTAAATACGGTAAAGCGAATTCTTCCTGTCCCCGCAACACTTTGTCCATGAGGCTTGAAAAGCAGTATGGCGCGTTCTTCAAACCAAAACTCAAAACTTTAGGACGGAATGTTCCCATTGGTGAAATGAACGCCGCATACCTACTAGCCTCTTCTGTAAGTGGAACCTGCCAATAACCCCTGACAAGATCTAGGGTGGAAATAAACTGAGCGCTACTAACTTTGTCAAGGCGCTCCTCGATGTTAGGGATCGGATAAATTTGATCCTTAGTGATGGAATTAAGCCTGCGGTAGTCGACGCAAGGACGAGGTTCCTTGCCCGGTACCTCAACTAAAATCAAAGGGGAGGTATAATCACTCTCACCCGCCTCAATAACACCGAGCTGTAGCATTTTCTTTACCTCAGCCTCCATAATATCTCGCTGGCGGGGTGACACCCGGTACGCCTTGGATCGTACTGGCTCTGGGGAGGTAAGTTCTATATCATGAGTGAGGACAGAAGTCCTACCAGGCCTCTCAGAGAACTGACCTTGAAACTCTTGTAAGAGTTGGTGTAGTTCGGTTTTCTGCTCAGGCGACAGCGGTGCTTTACTGAGTAAGTCACTAATGACCTGATCAGTGTCTTCCCTGTTCGTCACTGAGCCTAGTCCCGGAAGCTCTTCTAACTTTCCCGTGTCGGGCATTTCCTCTCCAGTACCTGGTGCCTTCAACGCTACAGGCTCAATTTTATTCAGTTCGCACGTGCTCTGAGTATCAGCTTGCTGCGCCTCCGACCCTTTTTCATTGTTCGACAACGTCGGCCCCACAACTACCGCCTTTGCAGCGAGCTCCCGGACTCTCGATCTGGTTAAGGCCTGAACGCTAGCCTCACCAAACAAAAGCCCCTTCTCGCGCAGGAGGTGATCGGACCTGTTCGAAAATAGGTACGGGTACTGGGGGGGCAGCATAGATGACACTACGGCCTCCGTCTCAAGTGCTCCGAAAGGTCCTTTAATAAGCACTTTTGCTACGAGCAGACACACGCTATGAGCTTCCACGGCTTGCTTGATCCATGCGCACTCGCCCGTGAACATATCGGGTTCTACGTAAGAGGGGTGAACTGCATCTATTGTAGCTGCGGAATCACGAAGCACTCGGCACTCTTTCCCGTTCACGAGGAAGTCTCGCATGTAAGGCTCGAGAAGCTTCATGTTCTCGTCAGTGCTACATAATGACAAACACACGACTTCTCTTTTTGTTTCTGGACACTGCGCCGAAAAGTGACCCAGCTTCTGGCACGTATAACACACGCGCGCTTGCCTCGTCTCGAACCGCTTTCTGCGTTCGGCTTCGGCTGCCGCCGTCTCCTTACGTTCGGTCGGACTGCTTTCACTCGCATCCGCACTACGTGTGTCCCCCCTTGCTCTCATGGGTGTGAACTTCGGCCTCTCAGACTTGGAGCCAAATTCACCCTTTTGACCGTCCTTAGCTCCGCGAGCCCGACGCGTCACAAACTCCTCGGCTAGCTCGGCGGCTTTAGCCACTGTACTAACGTCTGGCCTATCCAAGACCCAGTACCTTTCTGCGTTCGGCTTCGGCTGCCGCCGTCTCCTTACGTTCGGTCGGACTGCTTTCACTCGCATCCGCACTACGTGTGTCCCCCCTTGCTCTCATGGGTGTGAACTTCGGCCTCTCAGACTTGGAGCCAAATTCACCCTTTTGACCGTCCTTAGCTCCGCGAGCCCGACGCGTCACAAACTCCTCGGCTAGCTCGGCGGCTTTAGCCACTGTACTAACGTCTGGCCTATCCAAGACCCAGTACCGCACGTTCTCAGGTAACCGACTATAAAACTGTTCTAGCCCGAAACACTGCAGAATTTTCTCGTGGTCACCAAACGCTTTCTCTTCTTTGAGCCACTCCTGCATGTTTGACATAAGCCTGTAGGCAAACTCTGTATATGACTCACTTCTGCCTTTTTCATTTTCCCGAAACTTCCGACGAAACGCCTCCGCTGACAGCCTGTACTTTTTTAGCAGACTCGATTTCACTTGGTCGAAATCCTCTGCCTCCTCTCTCTTCAAGCGAGCGACTACGTCGGCCGCCTCGCCGGGTAACAAAGTGAGCAAGCGCTGTGGCCACGTTTCCCGAGAGAACCCCTGCTTCTCGCACGTTCGCTCAAAGTTAACCAGGAACAAACCAATGTCCTCTCCAAGCTTAAACGGCCGCATCAGGTCAGTCATTTTGATCGATACTCGTTCTCCTGCACCGTGTGCCTGACTTCCATTACGAGCGCGTTCCATCTCTACCTCGAGACGCTTCATTTCCAAAGCGTGTTGACGGTCGCGCTCTTCTTTCTCTTTATCTTTTTGTTCTTTACGTTCGCGCTCGTCTTTCTCTTTTTGCTCTTTACGTTCGCGCTCCTCTTTTTGCTCTTTACGTTCGCGCTCGTCTTTCTCTTTTTCTTTTTGTTCTTTACGTTCGCGCTCGTCTTTCTCTTTTTGCTCCCTCTCCTCAATGGTCTCAAGGCATTCCGACAGCTCGTCATCCTCAGCCTCCAACTCAAGAATAGCCCTTAGCAGTTCTGGTTTTCTGAGTTTGTCTGAGACATCCAGACCCAACTCTCTTGCAAGCTCCAGCAATTTCGGTTTGCGCAACGACTTCAAATCCATGGCTGCTCCGAATGCTGCTTTCTCTACTGCCTACTATTGTCTTGCCGCAAACTAACCCGGCAGCAACGACAACCACAATTACCAGCTCTGTTTCTGACACTAACAAAAGCCTGGCAAAACTCAGAAGAAGAAAGTCCCGCACTCACCAAACCTCGCAGCCAAGAATTCAGCGCAGTCGTTCCGCTGCAGGCAACCAGTCATCACACAGGGCTCGTTGCACTGCTCCCGGATGGTCGTTGTGCTGCTCAGCTTACAGTTGACCGCATATCTTCGCTGCTTGCCTCCGTTGTCACGATCTCACCGCTGGCAGCCAGTTGTTGCAAATGGGTTGCAAGCCCCAAGGGTAGCGTTGGCCTGGCGGCCTGGGGCAAAGCTGGAAACATCCGAAGGTCCCGGCAAAGGATGAGTCGACTGGCAACAGAACAACTTGTTTATTCTGGCATCGCAAAAGAGCAGCCGGTCAGGGCGACCACGTTACTCGAAGGAAGAAATCGAAGTCTCTCTCTGGCGTCCGGGGCAGCGGCTTTTATACCCTCGGAGTCGAGGGCAAGAAGGAACGGCTTGGGATGAGTCGCACGAGACGGCGACGCACGGACATGTTGAGACGTGAAGTGACGCGTCCGCCGGGCCGGCGCCGGTCAGACCTCCTTGCCTCCCAGTTGGGGAGCTCCTCTCCCCGGCTGCCGCGCTTTGACAAGCGTGGGCACCAACACACACACACACACACACACACACGACGACACGTGGCATTGAAACCTGCCTGGACGCGCTTGGCGGGAGGCGTTACGGCAGCACTGAACGGGCCCAAAATGACCGCCACTTTGAACGAAGCCCCGGCGTCCGTTGCATCCGCGCCGGCTATACCGCGCGTCGTAGGCGAAACGTAACACAGTGCAGTGCATCTAGATGTCTACCTTTCTGTGTCGTTCACTGTCTCTTTATGCTTATAGACAGGTCTGAGAGGTTATAGAGTTGGTCTGAGTGAAGCTGATCAAGCATCTCATTGAATATTTTACCTGTCTAGTGTAGTTGTCATCTGGATGCATTACGTTGTTTAGTTAAAACCTGAATACTCTGTCGTGCGCCAGACCTACTGTACCGACAGATATTGCAGTACTTGCGTTCAGAAACTGGTATGGATGAGCAAGGAACCACGTTATGAATTGCCGTAGTTCGTCAAAGTCCAGATCATCTGGTAAAGTGTTCTCAAAGTGTTCACTCAAGGCAGTTGTCACTGTGGCTTAGCAGCCTTGGCATTCGGCTGCTGATCCCAAAGTTGCAGGTTCGATCCTGGCCGCCATGGCTGTATTTCAAAGTATGGACAAGTGTCAGGCCATGACGCGACTTCGCTGGTGTCAGCCATGGTTTTCATTGTGTAGGCAAAAACTGGGACCATCCACGTTGTGTGTGCCATGCTGGCGTGTTTTTGAGCATAATTTGCGATACACCGACAAGTTGTGCTATAATTGCTACCTCTGCGATGCACAAGAAAGGAAGCTGCATCAGTTTCCGCAGTTTTCTTGCGGTCAGATAGGGGCAAAAGCGATAGGCAGCGGCCGTGGAGCAGGACAAGGGGGCCCTTTCTTCGACAGATCAGCTTTATGGCTAGCATTGCACTTCTGCATGGAAACTTGATCAGTTTGCTTGCTGCTTTTAATGCGCATGGTTGCCGTCCGGACACGTGACGCAAGAATCAGTGCCTGCAGCCAGTTCACATTTTGTCGTTCTCTCTACATAAGAGGGTTAGACACAATATTCCGTGTGCATGTGATCTTAGGCGAGAGCAGGGACACTGTTATCAAATCTTGTTCACCCGCACTGCAAGCCAAGCACCTCTTTGTGGAAGCTGCTGCCAATCACCTTCTAGGCGCATTCACACTGGCCGGTCACAGAGGTTGCGCTACATAATTGAGCCGATTAGTCACGGAGGGGGAGCCCTGAACAAGTCCCAAGCAACTGCCTTTTGGGGCAGTCGCTCGCTGACCGATTCCTTGTGGCGCGATATCATGTCGCAGAACTCCTCAAACAATCCGCGGCGCCTTTTACACCACATCATGTCTCATTAATATCCAGGTTCTTGCTTCACCGGGAAATTCAAGCCACGGTGCACGCCCGTTTTAGGTGTCCATGTTGTAACATACATGCTTCGGCGCCCACATTGCCCCGTGTGCTGCATACGCATTTCATGGCAGCATACGCTGCCATGAAATTTTCTGCGGAGGAAATCGACGACGTCATAAAATATTTTTTTATTCTTATGATTAAGCAGCAGCTCAATTTCATGTGCCCCTAAAAAAAAAGCTGAAACATGGAAAGAGATACCAGAGTTGTCTTGAAGATTACAACAAGTAATTTTTCCTGATTGACAATTAATGATGTGATTTTCTCAATTAGGTTACTCTCACTACGAGTCGTCAGGTGGCTAGGTGGCGTGTATGCCTCCTTTGCCTTTTCTCCACATGTGGTAGTACAGGTACAGTGTGTTACATGGTAAGACGAACACGTCACGGCAGCCAGAAAGAGAAACTGACTTTCGGTAGGGCCATTCGTCGTGCGCATGCCACTTTGTCTAGAGACACTCGCATGGCTGGCTACTTGCCGCCACCACAAGTACGGGCGCATACACAGGCACTGCTGGCTTCTTCCTTGGTGCACTACAGCGTTCTGGGCTTTCAAAGCCGCATTACGCTTAAGCATGGTCACTACTTCTTTCGCTCACACCGTCATGTGTGAGCTGAAGAGGGAGAGCACACACACACGGGCGAATGGTGCCTCTCCTCCCCTGCCAGTTCTCATTCATAGGGAGAGGTCTCGGGAAGCGAATTGCAAACTGAACTCGCCTATGTGAACACTTCATGTCACCTAGCGCCCGTCGCAAGTCGGCCAGAGCAAGTCACGTCACCTTCGCAACTCGCCAGTGTCAGCATTCACAGCAAAAGGCTACGCGCGACATTGCCGAAGCAGCACCGGACTTGAAAGTTGTGCGACACATATTTTTTCTTCATTTTCATTTTTGAAAGCTTCAACAGGTATCTCTTTTAACAACGATCCTAGAAAGCGACTAAACATCGCTATGACCTCTGCAAAGTCACTCAGTGTTATTTCCCAGGTTATTTGAATTATCTTATTGCAGGCCATTCAGTACCTGACAAGCACACGAAATACGACACCAGAAGCCACTCTGCTTATCAAGCAGAATAATATGTGCACTTTAATACTAATTTTAAAACAAGAAGCAGAATGACTTTATAAGTGTATGCACTTATTCAGCTTTCCCAAAGGCATGCCTGTTTCATCAAGCAAAATAAAGCAAGTTAATTGAGCAGCACGCTCGACAAAGTTCCAAAGAACACAGAGATTGCATTTGCCTTATTCGAAGCAGCTATAAGACACCTTAGGTGTCAAGTAATTTGCTACATTCTCCGGAGTGAAGTGGCTCAGAGAAAACGAAGCACATCACTAGGTTCGTCATGTGAAAAAGCTTTCGCGTGGTCCTCCATCTTGCATGCTCCAGCAATTGGATGTGCTGTATTGGTCCAGAAGTTGAGACCTGTACATGTTTAGCTTTTCTCTATACCTCACGCTTTATTGGTTTCATTTTAGTCAACTTAGTCGCCCACCACAGCTGCGCCTTTACTTGCTTGCTACCAACTAGGAGTGCAGAAGCTACGAGGCTGATACAGCGCTCAAGGCCTGGTAATTCTGTCTGGTGAACAGGTTGAAGAGGTGCAAAACTAGTCTTCAGGCATAAACAAAAATGTTTCTAACCCCGAACGACGCACATGCTTTGAAATATTCGCATGCGAGAGTTTGTTTCAAAGGCAGCGTCTTCTGGCATAGTGTGGGCATGCTGCGTTTTTGCCTACTCCCTGTATTGCTGCCAACCGTAGCACTGCATTTGTTTACAAACACGATGCTTGCATATAAAAGTGCTGGTGTGCCTTGTGATGTCAGCATACATTTAAATTCCCCAGGTGCTCTAAATTAATCCAGAGCCCTCCACTACGGCATTCCTTACAGCCCATGGATCGCTTTGCGACGTTAAACCCTGCAATTTACAATTTTTTGTTGTTCACTAAAGCACCGTGTTCATACCTTAAAATGGGGAACCACAACTGCTTACAAACTTTTCAGCGAACTAAAAACAGGTTTATGGCACCAGCTTTAAAGCGAACATTACAGTAAGCCGCAGTGAAGTGAATTCTTTAGGACATAGTGCGTAACGAAATATATGCTTGTGTTGGTGCATTCCTTCAAACATGCACAGCAGGATACAATGTTGAACACAGGTAGTGATTACAAAATGATGCAGTGCAGAAGGTGGCACCAATTGGAAGTAACCCTTGGCAAGGGCAATATATGCTACTGGCACTTTTTGCAGTAGAGAATGCTTACTGGTGTCATTCGGCTGCTGTGGAAGGGTGCAACCTGTCAACGCTTAACTTCTTAGCAGAACTCTGTCCATCGATCGGCCTGTCAGAGTTGTTCTCCATAGTTCCATAGAGCACCACAGCTGCGGAGGCTGTTGTAGGGGCAAGCCTGTGATGTCATGTTATGTGAATAGGTTTCTTGTACATACGGCTGCAACAGGATGATTTCTGTTTCTTTTTTTTTTTCCGTAGCTCTGCGCACATTTACCTCTACTGAGCGGTATCATTTGATACTAATTCGATCTTTGTGTACATTTTCTGAGCGTTAGCTGACATGCACGTGCAGCCATGCACTTTTTAAAATATTGCCATGTGTTCTTCGGGGGTCAACAGCCACTGCTCCGTGACACGTACGAGAAGAAAGCTGGCCAGTTGACAGCGGAAGAAGCCCGAAACTTGCTCTCCAGCTGCCTCCGTGTCCTCTACTACAGGGATGCCCGGTCATTTGACAAGGTAAGTCTTGCTATTATGCAGTTTAGCCGTGCGTCTAGTCGAGAGCTTTGCCATGTTACCCCAACAACACTCATGCTCGGCGGACGTCTGTGTTGGTGGCCCTTAGCCGGCAGCGCGTCATTCGGCTGATCCTCTGGTCACATTGCAGCGACACGGTGCCTCACTGTCTGTACCTACCAACATCCATCACTGTCTTCGCTTCGCGCAGCCGCGCCACGAAACTGCTCCGGGTGCCGTGGCTGCTGATTATGATATCTGCTGTTCGCTTTTTCTTGCTGCTTGTTTAGCAAACAGCCCATGGATTTGCTAAATGAATGCTTCAAGATAATTCTACATGATTCGGCCTTTACCGCATGAGTACGGAATTCTCCCAGGAATGCACCCATGACGACGACTGCACCTCAGCGTTACTTTTGTTTACATTGCTGCTTAGGCAGCAATTGCGCATTAGTTCGGCATTAAATGTAAAGCTGCGTTCTACATAGGATGAACAATCTGTTATTTTTTGCGCCGGTTGCTTGTTTACTTGTTCACACAGTGCGATAAGTCAGCAAGAATCGCAGTGAAAGCGAGCGTCAGCCTGGGGCAGATTGTTGACACTGCGTAGGTCCGCCGTTTCTCGCTCATTGTAACTGCTTTTCCCGATGTGTCCGATACTTCACTTTAAATTGCTTTATCTGGGAGTATGCTCGGCACCTATTTGCAATAATTAAAAAATGACTATTTGTCGTCCACATGCAACGCCGACAACTGCTGCCGAACACTACAGCTTTAGTCGGCTTAGTTGGTCACACCGGCTAGCAGCGGCATTTTACGCGCAATGTATTTGTGTCCTAGCATGTTAGCAATCATCGTTTTCAGGTCACTGTTGTCAAAACAATTGATGACCACTGTATTCTCTAAAACTTGTGAACTCGCTCTCCACAATCAATGACACTGCACATACGAATCCCGCGGATTCTCTAGGCCTATTCCTACCGCTGGTGAGTCAAAGGGTGAACGTATGAAATATAGTCACTCATTTAGCTTATTCGTAGTACGAGGAAGGTGTAGACAAGAGCAACTGTAGTCATCGGCTCATCGACCTGAAGGTTTCGCTCTGCCGCCGATGCTGGTGCCAGCTGGTGCATCAGAAACAGTATTTTCCGATCAGCACACCGACTGCTGAGTCGCTGACACAGCGCCTAGCAAGGGTGACTCGATGCGCGCACTCCCCCTCGCCTGGCCTTGCCTTCGTCACACATCGCCGTTCATTGTATGTCACGTTACTGTGCTGTGATGTCACTACTCTTCACTGATATCATTCCCCCGGCTCTACGTCGCCACCTATAGTGCTAGCGATGGGTTTCGGTCGTGAGAAAGAGCATTTAGGGACTCTTCGGAGCTAAATTAAAAATACATTTTAAGCGTTCGTTGCATTCAATACTTTTCCATGGTGACCTTACATACGGAGCAAGCCAATAACAAGCTTTTTATAGCCTCAAAATTTGATGTCTCGACTCCTTTAAAGGCATGGCGCGAGAGCGGACTGAGGTTTATCTTTTCATATTACTTTGTGCACACAAACAGCTTGGTTTATTTTATTATTATTATTTACCACAAGATGCACAAGGCCTCCCTTCAACCAAGTCAAACGGACAATCCTCAGTGGTCAAGGGGTAGAGCGCACGACTCATGACCCAAGGGGCAGTGGTTTGAGACCCGGCTCAACCATTTTTCTTTTCAGCGCTGTTGCTTTTGTTTCTTCAGAGGTACTACATAACATAATGGCGATGGAATGACATCACTGCCCTGTAGACCAATGAGGAATTCTGCAGTGGCGTCGTCACTCTTGTACAGTTTGATGGTTATAGGGTGTTTGAATTACCTGTGCAAGGTCACTTGGTTGTGGCATCATGACCCTTTTGACCAATCCCATTTTCTGGACATGCTGACGCCGACGCCGGGTTCTCCACTGAATGGGACTCTGAACGCTATCATGTTAAAACATTTGTGCGGACGCCAGTGCTAACAGATCGTCAAAAAAAAAACAAAAAAACTCTTTATGTGGCCTCTCCCTACTTGAAGGGAGAGACAGTTTTCCTCATGTTTTTCACAGCGTTTGATGGAGCTGGTTATGTGCGCTAATTTCAGTTTCCTGCATCGAATAGGTACGGAACTGCTAATCACCATTACAAAATTGTATACTCATCAACAAATGGCCTGTGCCCCTCATTGAGGGGAGCCGCCACGGCGACTCAGTGGTTATAGTGCTTGACTGCTGGCCCGAAAGGCGTGGATCGATCTCATCCACGGGAGTCGCATTTCGATCGAGGCAAAATGCTAAAGGCCTGTGTACTGTGAGATGTCAATGCACATTAAAGAACCCAAGGTGTTCGAAATTACCTTATTTACTCGAATGTAACGAGAGGTTTTGTCTGGATTTTTTCCCCTTAAAGTGTACCCTCGCTTTATAATCGAATACCGCACTTCAATTGGCCTGAAGCAGTGCCGCGGTGCAGCCATTTCAAAGCAATCAGCTTGGTTTCAGTTTCCGCAGTTTTGCGACCACGGAAGCTAAATCCTCATCCATCCAAAGTCAAAGCGTTGCTCTTTGTCAATTTTTTGTGTTTGTTGCGACCTCGCGCTCAACGCGTCGTCGCGCCGTATTCTTGTGGCGTCGCTCGTGGTGTATTGATTCAGTGCACACGATGGCAATCCGTCGTGCTCAGTACGGCACTCGTTTTAAGAGAAAAGTGATCCTGTTAGCTGACGAGGTCAGGAATTCTGCGGCAGCCCCAAGACTTGACCTCAACGAGTCAACCATCCGCGGATGGCGGCTCCAGCGGGAGGGGCTTTTTAAATGTGAGCCCAACTGCAAAGGATTTCGTGGCCCTCGCCACGGCCATCACGTCGAGCTGGACAGTAAAGTGGCGGACTTTATTATCGAGCATCGCAATCGTCTCATGGGGGTCAGTGTCGCGCTGATCCGTTTAAAAGTTAGACGTTGCTCGGGAGATGGGAAGTTAAGAGCATCTCGTGAGTGGGCCCAAACGTTCATGAAGAGGAATGGATTCTCTCTGCGGCGAACAACATCGATACGGTAGAAGTTACTGGGAGACTTCGATAGCGAAAAGGAGAACTCCATTTCCGAGAACTTAGGCTCCGAAAGCGAGGAAGATGAACATGTTGGCTGCTATGTCTATTAAAGGTACTTTGTTTTGCGTCCTTAAGCCTCGCGTTACATTCGAGTACGGCGTCCCCCATAGCCTAAGACACTTTGGGATGTTAAACCCTGTAAAACCAGGCCAAACCTTCATTTGGGGCCTGTTACATCCCTTTATAGAGTAATTTCACTTCGTAAAATTTCCATACCAAGTATCGTATAAATGCGTGTAAGGGTCTCACTTTTTTTTTTTTGTTGATTTGAGGGCCAATTTTCGGGGTGCGGCCCACACATGCGGTGTGCAAAAAAAAAAATTAAGTAAAAACACACACCAATCGGGGAATGAGCGGCATTTATTCTGCGTTCAATTGTCACTCACGGAGTATTGCAGATTCCAAGCTGGTGCTGTGCTGTGGTGCACGTTCATCCCACAAGAAGTCGCGCAGCATGTCTGCTGTTAGTGCGTAGCCGTTGTTCCGCGCTTCCATCACTTAGCAAAGCAGCTCTTCTTCTAGTTCGGGAAACTTGCACGGCTTACCTCAGAAAGCATGCTTTCTGCAGCTTGTGTTCCTCAATGCATCCTTTTTGTCGCACCATCGTCGGATGCACTTCTCAACCACGTCGAATTTCCTGCCCACCGCACGCTTGCCGTGTTCGACAGCAAACTCTCAGCCGCATAGCTATTAAGGTGTTTGCCCACAGTGCTAAAACTGCAACGCTCGGCGGCAGCACGCAAAAGCCACAACTACGGTGAACTAACACACTACCACAACTCTGCGCTACCACAGTGCTACCACAACTTGCCTTTGACAGCCACAAAAGGCTACAGCTGGTGATACTGATGCCGATATGGATAGCAGGAGCTCACAGCGGAGGAAAAAGATGATGATGATGAGCCGTGGCCTCAGGCACCATCCGTGGGCAGCACCTGGAAGCTTCAGTGCGCATGCGTCGCCTCGACAGTCACGCGCACTGTTGCTCGCAGCTGGATCTGGTCATGGAGGCCATGGCACATGCATTTCGAAGGCTATTCCCGCATGGGTCGTGGAAGGTTTGAATGCGGCCCTCACACATTTTTTTTTTTTAATCCTTCGGGAAAACAAGGTGCGGCACTTACACGCGTTTATACGGTACATTGGTTTCCTTGGGAACTTCTAAATGAATACCTGTTCCTTTTATTGTATCCATTGTTTCAGTATAACCTATTTTGTTATAGCTGTGCTTGACTGTTAACTTTGGCAGCTGAAGTGACTTGAGCTCTTAACAGAACTTAACACAGTGCCATCAGCTTGTGCTTTTTGGCATTTTAATGCTTGAAATGTTTTCTGTATCTACTCCCCAACACTTCTCAGTGCAGAAATTTGCCAAATTCTTAACAAACTGCTTGGTATGCATTCTCCCAGAATTTGGTTTGTGCAACAGTAACTCGCCGCAGTCGGTCAATGGCTTTGGCTTTCGGCTGCTGATCCCAGGGTTGCAGATGGCATTGGTGACTTTGTGCATTGACTTTGTAGTCGGCCTGTAGCTGGCAGAAAACTATTCAGCTAATTTTTTGTCATTAGTTGTGGGGAAAAGAAGGGAGATTGATGTTGTGGGTTAGGTTCGGGGGTTAGGAGGCTGGTCAAGGAGCAGAGATGTATTGGCAGTGTGGAATCAGAGGTGTGCTTGTAAAAATATGTCTGACCTAACTGCTTCAAACCACACGCCCTGCTCCTGCTACTGTAAACCTGAAGTCATTATCAGTCAACCTTCCAGAATAAACACAACAGTTCAAGAGGCCCGTGGGCAACACATTATGGATTGCACATCACAATGACACAAAAGGTAGAATAGCAAATGCTGTGTTCAACGAAGCCTTATCAGTGTCTTGGTCACGTAGCATTTCATGCTAGTGACCCTGCCTTGGAAACTGAGAAGGGCTGCAAGTGGTAATGCACAGATAGTGTACTTGTACTGATGTCGCACTTATCAGTGTCTTGGTCACGTAGCATTTCATGCTAGTGACCCTGCCTTGGAAACTGAGAAGGGCTGCAAGTGGTAATGCACAGATGGTGTACTTGTACTGACGTCGCACTAAGCATTTGTGCAGTTTCAGCTTCGTACTGCCATTTCTCCTTGTAGAAAAACCTTCACAGTTTTTATCAGACAACTTACACACTGATGGCAGCGGCTTGCAAAGGCATTGTCAGTGTAGCAAGCACCAATGTGGTCAAGTCACTTACAGAGCAGCAGTGCATAGGGGCATTGAAAGGACGCATTATTCTTTTACTCGAGGAAAGTACTCTGGATGCAGCAGCCATCCCTCAACTGCCTGCTGCTAGCATTGCAGTGTTTTCTTTTTTTTATCTTGAGTCTTCCTTGTATCCGAAAATGATGTTTGCACTTGTCTTGTTCTCTGTCCAATGATTTGTAGTATCAACTGGCAACGGTGACTGCAGAGGGGGTGGTCATCGAAGGACCCATCAAGGTCGACTCGAACTGGGAGGTCGCCCACTTGGTGAAGTACGTATCTCCCACAATCTATGCTTGGAATCATTGAATTTCACAGGCACAGCTCGAAGCATGTGAAAGTCACCGTATTATTATTGCCTGATTTCAATTGTAAGAGTGCTCAGATGAGCTGCATTTTTACTGATTAGTGAAGAGCACTATAGTACATCTAGCACCACCTTCTAATGCACCTTTTTCGCAAGATGTGGCGCCCCCTGAGGAATGCCAAAAATTCTTTTGCTACTAGTTGAAAACAAATGCACGTGGGAGGCACAGGTGCAGTCCAGTTTCACGAGGCACCAACTGCACCTGCAAAGTGACAGGTGTATGCTTGACAGCTACTGCTATCTGTCGCATGTGCCTGTCGCTGACATGAACTGCACAGTTGCGATAGGAACCGGCAGTTTATTTTCGTCCACTGGAGGAGGAGGAGAGGCTCTGAGACAAAGGCGGAATGTATTGAGGAGTGGGCTTGCCTTGTCATAAATTCTCCACAAAAAGTTATCAAGGAACACGATGCAACAAACCGCATGAAAATCCGTGAAACCATTTTGTGCTACACTTTCTGAAAGCTGAGCAGTTTGGTCAAAAAACACTTTTGAGAAAACTGGCATTTTTCACGGAGATTTCAGCTAGTTTTTTGCTGCCTACGGTAACAAAAACATTTTTTAAACTCACTTCTGGCCTGTTTTCAGGGAAAATTTTTCAGTATGCGATTAAAAAGGCCTTATGGATATGAAATCTGGCGTTTTATAAAATTTGATTTTTATAGAGATTTTCGTGATTCGAAAGCCCCTGTTGCATGAGCAAGTGCTTTATGTTTGCACACAGCGGCTTGCCTCTATTTGTTAGTCATAGTATTACAGCATTGTCTCATCACTAGTTGGCAATTTGCAGAGGTATGACTGCATTTTAACGCTTCTCTTTTTTTCTTTCAGGGGCTATGAGTGATAGAGCTGTGGCTTGCAGTCTCCTGCAAAATAAATGTCTTTTTGTCTACCATGCGAGACACCGAGACTCCAAGTTTCCAGCTGTTGTTTAGCTCTGCTTAGTAGAGTGGCTTCGCAAATGTACCGTCTGATGGTGGGATTTTTGTTACTTTCACTTTGCAAAAAAAAAAAAACGTATTTAAGCTGTCATGTTTTAAGCAAGCACTTATATACTCAGGAGCTGAGAACTTCTCAGGGGGTAGGCTAACATACACTTCAAATTGTATTACCAGTATTTCAGCTCCTGTCCACAATACCACATTCAGATTTGCCTGGTTTCTTGCAAAGATGTTTTACTTCTTTAAAAATTTTACTTTGCTACAAAAAATTCATGGTATAGTTCTTTCAAAATTGATTTTTAAGAACCACTTGTTCAGTTTTTGTGCTTCCTGCCCAGGCCAATTGATTTATACATATATAAGTTGTCGTGCAAACCCAATTGTTTTGGTTCAGTATATGCAGGAGGCATGTATTAGAATCTGAAAAAAATATTGCTGCAGGGTTTTATGGTTGTAAAGAAAATGCTTGTTGAGTGAACAAAATTGTGTATTCAGAAACTGGAGCTTGAAGTTTGCTTGCTCGATCATAACCATAAAATGAGCCTGCTGTACACTCTTCGGCGTCATTTTTTAAACTTGCGTTATGAAGCCTTCCTTTGCTGTTCTCTTTTATCTTCCTCTTCTTGCTCTTGGCAGAGGCTGGAAATTATCCTTGTTGCCCATTTCTTCATGTGATTCAGTGTTTCATCACAGAACACCCCTGCTGCAGCATACTGCGTTCCACAGAACACTCACGTCTTTCACGGATCGGCGCAAAAATTAGCCATCGCTGTCTCCGCAATAGATTTCGTAAGCATAAAGCAGATGCGAGGTTTAGTGAACTCTATGCACAACAAGGAAAAAACTGATGTCAGCCCAATGCTGACAAAAAGTGTCAGGGTGCCCAAAACAATTATTCAGACGGAGAAATGTTTTCTGCATGATGTTCTGTGAAATTTATGAAAAAAACGTGTCCATCGCTTTTTCTTTTTTTTGAAGTCAACAACAGCCATTCAATACCTGCCTGAAATCGCCTAATTTAAAGAGTACATTAATATGGCTTGCACTATCTTTAAATACCTTCCAGTGCTCATACGAGTACGGCAGTCGGAGAATTTTTTCGAGAATCCTTGTATTTTTAAGAGCACAATAAAAAAAAATTGACGGTCAATTTGCGTAGCTAGGCCAAATGCAAATTAGATGCGCTAGTACTACGGTTTTCACTTCGGTTCCATTGTTCGGATCCATTTTTCAGAGATCAGTTTTTTGGATAGCGGTAATGGGTTTATTGGGTATGTGCGCAATGGGTCATTTTGTACTTTACTTTCATAGATCCCTGGGAATCCTCGTACCACCCCTGGCGTAGTGGTGCAGCGGTTAAGCAATGTGCCACTGCCCTGTGATGGCAGGTGCTGCCATCGTTGGGGCTTTTAACCCAGGTTGCTTTTCCCGGGCAACCACAAGCGACCAATGATGAATTGAACTGCCACTTACCACGGTGGCCAGTATATATATATATATATATCTATATATATATATATATATATATATATATATATATATATATATATACACATATATACTTGAAAGGTTGCCAACAACCAGGTGGACAGGTTGGCAGGCTGTGTGCGCGTGTGTGTGTAAACCTGTCGAGTTGCCCTCAACCCAGTGGGCAGCCTGTCGCAAAGCAGGTTTCACACAAACAGAAATGCAGCGGCTAAATGCAGGGAATGTACACTAAGTGCGATCGCACTAAAAATCACTTTTATGGCTACTGTTACATTCTATCCTCCCTTAGCATCTCAGTCCCTCAGCAGCGGGAGTACAGCCAGCAGGAAAAGTCGAACATGTTTCTGGCAGCTTCTGGGCTGCTGGGCAGAGCTTCTAGGTTACTCGGAGATCAAATGCATGGCAATAAGTAGATCGTGATGTGTCCGAGTGTTCCAGTTGCAAAAGCCTGCTGTTGCATGCAGCATACTTTTTCACAATGTAGACATTTAATGAAAGCAAAATTCTCTTCTAATTTGCCCTAAAAGGACATGCTTTAAAGAGTTCAAAGTAAATGGAATATATTTCAGTTATTCCTTGCTTGAGTTCTTCCCAAAGGCCCGTCATAAACACACGAAATGCACTGACTCAACTGTGTGCAGAACTTGTGGAATCTGACCTTGTCTAAAGAAGTGTTTGGATTGACCACTTCTTGGCGCACAGTTACGCAAGGGCCATAATAGAGTTGCAAAGTTGGACTTCCAAGGAATTGCTCAACGAGTAGCCATGTACTGCAATTTTTAGGGCCTCTTTAAAGTACAGATATATCGCTCTAGCTACAAACTATTTTGTGGAGTTACATTATCACTTGTTAAATCTTACCGCAGCGGTGGCCAAGTGGTTGAGCATTCGCCTCGCATGCGAGAGTTGCAGGGTTCATTCCCCAGTGCCGCCACTACCCACCGGTGATACAATGGGTACAAGTTTTCCCCTGGTCTGGTGCCCATTTCAAACGGGTCTTTGCCCCCACCTTGAGAAAAAGAAAATACCTTATGTCATGGCGCTCTTTGGCCATAGATGCCCTTGTGCCATAAAAATACAGAATCATCATCACTTTTGTTATCTGGGAACTATCTGCGGTCGCCCATAGTGGTGGCTTAGTAGCTATGGCATTCAGGTGCTGAGCCCAAGGCCACAGGGTCAAATCCCAGCCAAAGCAGCTTCATTTCGGAAAGTCATCCATTCCCTCATGCGCAACTGCAGTATATGAAAATAAATATGTGCTGCACGATGTCTGTGAACATAAAAGAGCCCTAGGTGGTTGAAATTAATCCGTCTCTCGTAGCCCACGTGCAGCTTGAGGATGTAAAAACTCGCATTACCTCGCGGTAAACCTGTCCAATGAAGCTTTGACTCTGGAAGGCTCTCTGGGTGGGAAGATTTTCGCCTATTTGTTTAAATGCGCAAAGTGTATGCGACAACAGGAACGCCTTGAGGAGCATGTCTTAGTTTCTTACGATCCGCTTGTGATGGTCACGTCCCTTCTCTTCCCCATTTTTTGCACAAGTATATTCGATTTACACTTCCTATCGTGAGGAATGTTTATCAAGGGGAGGCAGAGTTGTGATTTTAGTCAAATATGGATTATCTTCTCGTGCTCTGCCTCCCATTGACGGCGATTACGAAAGTGGTCACGAACACCGCAGCCGTGGCCTAGTAGTTTGATCGTCCGCCTCGGCTGCGGGAGGTGGCAGGTTCAAAACCCACCGTCAGGTACCCATCGAATGGGTACAGGGGCACCCTGACCTGGCGACCGGTTCGTTCATGGGGTGCAGTCCTGGAAGAGGCTCCGTATATCCTGCTGCGCTCTTCGGAGCACCCATTCTGTTTCGAACAGCACCCTGAAAAGGTTGCCAGTTGAGGCCATGTATGTGTCTTTGTGCCGCCATAATGTTTTGATGATTACCCTCCTAGGAGGGATGCCCCGTCCCATATGCCAGGCAGGCACGGAGACTAACCCCCCCCTGTGTGTTGTGTCAGATCGACTTATATGGTAATCCTGTTGTTATTGTTGGCATCTACAGAGCGCCGGGAGTTTGCTGTGGCTTTATAGTAAAACTGTGTGATCGGCCAGGAAAATGCAAAGGCACAGGATGAAAATAGCAGGAGATTTTAATCTTCCAGATGTCGACTGGGAATCATTGACTGCTGGCATACATGAGGTATAGAGTACAGGTACCCTGCTAGACATATTAGCTTATAATCTAGAACAGGTTTGTTTACTCCCCATACGTGGAACTGATTCAGCTGCTTGAGTGTTAGATGTAATCCTTTGTCCAAGTGGTATAGCAAATTATACTACTGAAGTGTATAATGGAATTTCTGACCATAAAACTATAGTAGATGTAACTAAAGAAAAAAAACGGTTAACACTGAGCCACTGTACGCGGCGTCCTGTATGACTCTGCTAGGCAGTCACAACAGTAAATGAAATCAGCGTTTTAGTGTCTGACTTTGTTAAACAAGCCAAGTATTATTCTAGAGCTTATGTTTTTCTTGTGATTAGCTTGTTTAGGTAACACGAAAAATTTTAACAATGCACTACTTTTTAGTAGTGGAGGAATTCTGTGCGGCGGAGCTTCACAGCAGACTTGGGTAAATTGTATCCGACTGTAGGAGTTTTTAGTTGACCCTTCCACGCTGCTCACAGGAGCTTGCTTATAGCAACAGGAAAAAATTTTGTTTTAGCAGATCATACCAGTATTGCTTCCCATTTAGAAGATGTCCTACAATTTTTCCATATTGGTTTAGGTGCCTCTGCCACTACTGCTTGCACAACTTCGTTCCAGATAGAAAAAAGAAGGTAGATTTGACAAATCCTTGGATAACTAGAGAAATAATCCACGTTAAACGTAAACTATATCGTTACCGGAGACAAAAAAGCACTGCCTCTTCTATCGTTTACACCCTACAAGCTACCCTTTCGTCAAAGTTTAATCAAGAGAGAGCTACTTTAGTGAGACACTTGGTTGTTTCGTCACTGAAAATCTGAGTAAAATTTGGCAGTTTCTGTAGTATAAAAGAGATCGAAAACATGGCAAGATAATCATCAATGATTCTACCATTAAAGATAAAAAGATTGCTGATGCTCGTTCAACAATCGTTCCCCGACCAGTCTCCACAGAAGTATTACCGGTTGGCAGAGAAGGAATCGTAGAGCTACTCTTATGGCTAGACCCGCAGAAATCCCCTGTCCAGACAATATTTCCACTACCTTTCTTAGAACGTACGCTAAAATTTTGGCAAAGTTTCTGATAATGCTATTTAAAGTCACTTGAATCAGGTATTGTACGAGACGAATTAAAAATTTCCCATGTGGTTCAAATTTTTAAAAATGGCAGCCGAATAGAAGTTTGCAACAAGTAGAAAATAGACTCAATGGTAATTACAAAGTGCTAAAACATGTACTCACAAAATACTGCAACAATTTTTAGAGCAGTCAAATTAACTAACACTTAACATGTTTTCTGATTAGGGTTCTAAACTACAATGCGGCTTGTGGTCACTGTAGATGAACTTGTAAACGTGCTTGATGACTGTGGTCGGGTTGACACGTGATTTTTTTAAGACTACTACAAAGCTTTTGATAAGAGCCCCATGTAAGAAACTAATAACAAAAATGAAAATGGTGGCATTCCGGATCAAATAATTAATTGGGTCGCTTCATAATTATCAAAACGAGCGCAGTTTGTCGACATAGATGGAGCCCATTCACGTTTCTTGGAGGTTTACTCGTGTGCACCCCAGGAATCCTTTTGAGTCAATTCTGTTTAATATTTATATAAATGACCTCCTACTAGCTCTTGAACCCTCGTGTCTATTAAGCTCTTTGCTGATGTCTATTATTTTTAACTTTCAAATCTGTGAATGATCAGCTTGTTTTGAATGCAAACCTCCAAATACTAGCAAAATGGTATGACAAATGAGAAATGGTTGTTAGCTTTGATATAACATAAGTAAAAAATTAAGCAATTTAATTTTGCATACAACATGAATAATAATGCTATTAGATATGTAACAGAATGTAAGAATCTAGATGTCGCAATAACTTCCAGGCTGAAATGGACGAAACACATTGGTACCATTTGCTCGTCCACCCACAAGAGCCGCCGCGGTGGCTCTGTAGATATGGTGCTCGGCTGCTGACCCGAAAGACGTAGGTTCGATCCCGGCCGCGGCAGTCGAATTTCGATGGAGGCGAAATTCTAGAGGCCCGTGTACTGTGTGATGTCAGTGCACATTACAGAACGCCACGCGGTTGAAACTTCCGGAGCTCTTCACTACGGCGTCCCCAATAGCATGGGCCGCTTTGGGACGTTAAACCCCCATAAACTAAACCATACGATGGCTCGTAGGAGCAATCTACCTGAAACTGTGGTTTTTTTATGCCCCGAATATTCTGGCCATATTGGCCGACGAGTGAGAGTGTGTCCAACCTCCTTGCAGCCTTGAATATGCCTGCATTGCATGGGACCCCTACACTACAGACGACACACAAAAACTTTTTAAAAAATCCATCATGCGGCCGGCTTCATCTTCAGTCACTACAGACACCTAGATTCTCCTTCCTTCATGATAAAGCTTGCAAATTTGGAACAACTGGTAGAAAGAAGCAAGAAAGTCCATCTCAACTTCTTGCAGTCATTATACTTCCCCCAACCAGGTATCCGACCCGAAAACTACGTCGGCAAAGATTCCACCTGAGCCTCCCACCATAAGCATAGCTTTATCCTTAAACGTATTTTTGCGCACACCGGTACATATAAGCTTTCATTTTTCCCCTAAGGGAAATTTTCGAATGAAATGCTGTACCTAACAATTCCCCATTTTCTTCATGCTCAAGTAATACCACACCATACCAGAATCACTGGTCCACTAAGTTATGTACTGTTGCACGCAAAACAGTTCCATGTACAGTGGAGCAGGAAGTTGCCGCTTCAAACAATAAGCTTGTTAAAAAGCTTTGATCCTCTGCAAACAAATGGGTTTCTTTTTGTGGAGGACTGTTAAACAGGAGGAAATTCCATGTTTAGACAGGCTCAAAATTTCCACTGTGATGAGCACAGGTTCAGAATTTCCAGTATTGTGAGCATAATGAAGGGCTTTGCACTTAGTTGTCTCTCCAAACTGGGCTTTCTCATTACAGCATGTAGTGCATGCACAATGGTGGTGCATGGTGTGGACTTTTAACACTTCATTGCAATGATCATGCTAACGTTCAGAAAGCTTGTTGCTTAATGTCCATAACATGTTTAAGGCACCTACGTACTGCAGAAGTGTGTTGAGACGGGCATGTCTTATACCTGTGTGAAGTAACTTGTGTGTTTAGTCATATACGTGCTCCCTGCACTTAGTGCACTAGTATAGTTCGTGGCACAGCAGTGCATAATGCATTTCTGCTATCATTTATAGCGGTACGCATTGGCAGTGGCGAAGTTTCAGGCACTAGCAACATCGGAGTCCACATAGTCTGCTGTGGTCTCAAGTGTAGCAGCTTGCTGCAATTCACATAATGAACGCTAGTGGGGAACAGTTTGCAGGAGTCTGTTTGAGCATATGTGACGGTATAAACTCTGGTAGGCTCTTTCTGAAGCCATTCTCAGTGCCATAATCATTTCATGCTTAACAAAATGTGCTAGAATAGACTCGTATCATTAAGAGTGGAAAATAATATGAGTAGCACTAATCAATCATGTGAACATTGCTCCCATTATATTGGCACTGCACCCTTCATATGACGTGCAGAATGGCTATGTGGTTACGGCGCTCGGCTGCTGGCTCAAAAGGCGCGGGTTCGATCCCGGCCGCGGCGGTCAGATTTCGATGGAGGCGAAATTCTAGAGGCCCATGTACTGTGCGATGTCATTGCACGTTAAAGAACCCCAGGTGGTTGAAATTTCCGGAGCCCTTCACTACGGCGGCTCTCATAGCCTGAGTCGCTTTGGTACGTTAAACTCACATAAACCATATGACGTGCAGAATTTCCATCCACATCAGGAAATCATCATTACCGCTTTTTGCTATAATAACCAACTGCTTATACAAGCCACCGGTACATCATTGTATTCAATATGAAACAGCCTTGCTCCAAGCCATACCAAATGCAAAGCCCCTAATCTCCAAGACACGAACAAATCGTACAGGTGGAAAAGGCCTTTATACAAAACTTTCCTCCAGCACCCTGGACACATCAGTTTGTTTGATGAAGTGGAATGGCACACTGCAGCTGACTGGCAGTTGAGCATGTTCGACATGACAGCCAGTCAACGCTTCCCTTTTCCACCCTTGCCTCCTTTGCCTCCCTTCTTGGAGGCATTGGCACCACTCTGTGCAGGCTGCTCAGCACCCCCCTGCCGCTGTGTACGGGTCTTCAATCTCGGGATCATCTCACAAACATGGTGCATCAGTGCTTTGCCTGCGACAGAAATCAATTGCACAGCGTTTAATCATTTTCATGGAAAGGTGAAGTGACCAAATGTTACCAGCTAAAAGCATTACAGCTTAGCTACAGATGCTGCATTCTTTTCTGGCTGTTTTGTTTGCTTTAAGTGCAATGTTCTTACCTTCCAAAGCAGGCTGCATGCAAAGCATAATATTTAAACGTGTGCACTGTGAAATGTGCACAGAAAAGGTTTGGCACACATGTTCAACCTACATCCATCCAGTTCGGACTCTTGCTGCTACTCATTTGTGAACTCAGGTGAAACCAGAATTGCACAATAACTAGGTAGTACAAACTGACAGTCGCTCATCAACAGCACTGTGTGTCATTTTTTGCAGTCATTGTATTTTCCAGGGAAAAGCATATCACTAATGCAACATTCTTTCACACACACCCTGTCAAATGCACAGATATACCAAGCTGCCATTTACACCATTTAAAGTTAAGACGTCACCAAACAACTGCATGTCTATGTGTGTGTGCATTTGACAGGGTGTGTGCATTTGACAGGGTGTGTGTGAAAGAATGCATGCAGGTGAAACAAATTTGGAGTTGGTAAACAAAAAAAAGCTTAAAGGGACATATAAATATACTTCAGTGAACACAGAATGTGTTTTCATCAATTTGTATGGGGACAAAAGAAACAAATGTCACCTTGACGCACACGCAATATCTCCGTTTTGATCATCACTATATCCAAAGTAGCGGCTAGTTCAAGAAGAGTTCCGGAATCAAAAGCAACAAGAATGACAAATCTGAGATGAGTGATAAAGAGGGCACACATTTCGTTGAATTTCAACATGTGTACAAATGCTCTTTTTGCACTTCATGAAAAAATACCAGGCACAAAGAAGGAAGAAACTTGAGATAACAAGAAAGCTCAGCAAGGGCCCTTGTGGCAAGCATACAACAGCACCACCTTCAGCCATGTGATACCAGGAAGTTTTCCCAATGGCTTTGCCACTGCATTTGTCAGTACTCCACAAACAATGGAAGGCAACCTAGAATAGCAAAGTTCCTCAGCTCACCAGTGCTTTAAATGCCCATTTCCTGGCAAGGATTCAGCTTTCTGCCCCTTTGTTTACTCTAAGAGCTCACAATTCCGCTGATTATATGTGTTGGGGAAAATGCACAGGACACTAATCACCAAATGCACCGTCACTGCACTGTCTTCTCGCCTATCCAATTGGCCGTCACATTTATCTGGAATGGTCCCTTTAATTACTGCTGAACATGGCAAAACAATGAGGTAGTAGCATAAGTCACGAACTATTTGCACATCGTTAGCAAACAGTTCACCAAAAGCAGTGATAAGATGCTTTAAAGGAGTATAGACATCTAATTTTGGTGGCATTTTTCTTCTCTACAATGATGCAGAAGCCACTACTATGCATGAATCACCATGTGATATTTGCCTACGACCGCTAAATAATTTAAAATCAAATTTTTTCTGTCATACTGTTTCAGTTTCGGTTTCAACAGCCGAACGGTGGCTGTGATGTCAAAGAGCGCTTTTGTGTCACGTGAGGCATGAAAAAACGTCCATGTAATCGCTGCTCCATCGTTTTAATTTACTGCAGTGCTGAAGCCAGCCTTCCTCGAGTACCGGAATGACAACAAATGTGGAAGCAGCGATTATATTGCAATTTTTTCATGTCTCACATGATCTGTAAGCACATGTTGACGTACCAGTCCTCATTCAGCTGTTGAAACCGAAACAGCACGATAAAGAATTGAAATTATAAATTATTTAGCAGGTTGTAGAAGAACAACAGGTGGTAACCCATGTATAATAATGCCTTACGCATCATTACAAACAAGAAAACATGCACCCAAAAGTTAGGTGTCTATACTCCTTTAAGACCAACAAGTGCCTACATTCTTCAGTCAAGAAGTTCAGAAGTCTTTCAGTAAAAAAATTCCGACAACTCACGTGTTGGATACTGAGGGTTGCAAGGTGTGTCATCATCGTTCTTCAGCTGGACTCGTATGCGACCTCGATACAGCAGACTGTCCTTATTTTGTTCCCGCGGGTACAGTTTGTTCTGAGATGAGCAGAAATGGAAGTAGAGGAATGGCATTATTTCTGTAGTAACTGCATTGCAGGCCTATGACTAAGACATGTGTACACCTTTTGCGCAAACATACAGCAAGTGCATGTCATTTGTTAATGTAAATGACTACATACCTCAACTCCCACTTTGAAGCCTGTTGCATCAAGGACGTCTCGAATCTCCTGGTATGTTGGGTTTTCCACACACTGTCGAGAAGAAATGAATAAGAGCGCCACATAAGCAGCCTACAGCTAGTAAACAACACTGCCTAGATTTCTTAATGGTGCAGGCTGTTGCATTTATGCTCAGCATGTGCCTTCTGGTGTCTGAGAACATAATTTTTTGCCACCAGTAAAAATATAGTGTCCTAGTCAACACAAGCATGCAGACAGGTGTATGTCACATTCTAAAAATGTCACAGCCAAAGTCAAGCATCAAAAGCACATTCATGCGTGTAATATTACTGCCTTCTGCAAATCCAAACTTGCACATGTAAACTGACTGACTTAACTGGCTTTAGACAGCATCATACAGCAGGTATACAAGGCCCTGTAAACTAAACACAGGCGTGCTGTAGAACATTCAATTCAGGTGAGCTCGTAGATTATGTAAATTATACAGGAGATTCATACGAACGACCACCACTTAATTCCTTGCAACAAGTACACTTTTCCCACTTGTGTGATCAGCTCAACCATTTACAAAAATTAATTCGAATGCAAGCAGATAGCCATGCAGGCTACTCATCTCGCGCATTACCAGTTTTAATTTTTACATGCCTTTCAGTTCTTCAGGACGACTTACTTTCGATTTCGGTAGCCTCCGGCCTTCGGCAAGAGTCTTTTTGCTGTTTATGTATGCCGGGTATATACAGACCCATCTGTTAAAGCAAACAGGACAAAAATAAGCTCAGAAAAAAAAATGACTCCGGGCGCACTATATAGCCTATAAGTTGTTTCCTCTACGAAGGAGTCTCTGTAATCAGCACAGTAAAAATCACGACAGGCGCGCGTAAAGAGACTACACGGGTAGGCTGGCGCGGTCTTGTGTTGCTGCCCAACGCACTTTCTACAACATAAACATGCCCAGCATTCTACTATTTCAAAATTCCTGTGCATAGCTGCGAAGATTTTCAAGATCACTGGTGTTAGCTATGCAGTAACAGCACAATCGCGGACTGAGAACCGTTTCCGTCGGCACGGAGCGCCGGTAAAGTGACCACCGGTACTTGCATGCCTGTACAAGTTTCCGATTGCAAAAGAGAAGCACTAAGATATTTAGTGAACTTGTCACGAGAATACAGAATGTGGACGCATATCTTAACAGTGATATTCGTGCTATTCTTCCTCCAAATAGCGAAGTTTGTTCCAGTTTATATCTGGAGAGGGCAGAAGGGAACGAGTTGTCTCGCGTGTACACGACATATGTGGTTTTTCATTGGAGTAAGCAGCCAACATGTTGGCAGCAGTTTCAGCTATTTTAACGGGGAACACAACGTGGCGCAATCTGGGCGAATTTTAGGCGCCTATAGCTAAGGATTTCCGAAATAATACCTTTCACGGTCCGAGTTCTGCTTGGAAGCTAAATAGGAGGCTGCCATGTTGGCTCCGTCAGAACCGTGGCACCCCCTCACGTCAAAATTTTGTTTTGAATGGTTGCCAGCATCGTTGTGCATTCCTGCTACACTAAGTGCTTGGCGGGATTGCTTGTAACGTTGCGGGAGCATAGAGGAAGGAAAATTTCTACTTTGCTCCATATGTGGAAGCTTAATCATCGTCACTTCACTTTTACTGCATTCTTGGGCGAAGGACAATCCACGTATTTTGGAAGGCCGCTAACATGACAGGGATTTGTTGGAGCTTAAATTTCTGTCGAGAAGTTGTGGGAGGTTATTGTGGCAAAGTACAGAAAATTTGCATTGATGTTCAGCAACGCGACCCCCGTTTCAGGGATCTTAAAGCAGGTGTATGAACGAAGCACAAACACTGTGTTAATGTTCAGGGATGGGTGGGTACCTTCATATCCAACAAAGGAGTAAGCCGGGCTAGTTGGTACATTCTTTACATGGAAACAGCGCAGCAGATGGGACCAAGAAAGGAAGACAAACACGAGCGCTGTTTGATTTTGTGTCTATCTTTCTTGGTCCCGTCTAGCGCCCGTGTTAGTGTCTTCCTTTCCTGGTCCCGTCTGCTGCGCTGTTTCCATGCAAGGACCTTCATAACGCCACTGCAAAGAGTTTGAGCTTTGGCTGATGTCTCAGAAGGCTCTGCGATGCGTGCGCGACGTTCGTGCACGGCACTTCAGCACCGAACATTAGAATAATGTTATAATAATGCTGTGGAAGGTGCGTCAACATTATATGTTGCATTGGAATGTTACATTAATGTTAAAAACTAACAATAACATTATGTTATATCAAAAATATTATTTAACGTTCTAAGTAAACACATTATTCTAATGCCCACTTTGAAATGTTGTTATAATATTATAAATTAACAAATAATGGTATATGTTGTATAATAAACATTGGTTTGACGTTAAAAATAAACACCCTTTTAATACAGCCTTGTGAACGTAATATTGTTTGAGCCGTGACTATAAAACAATTAACATTACAAGTATATTTCAAGCACAGGGTTCCAGAACTTTCTTAAACTTTTCTGACTGTCCTTGCAGTAAAGGTGTTTTTTTAGCTAGCACTACTTTGCAAGTAAACCTCTTCAACTGCGCTTTCCATGGAATGCATGCACAGCCCCATTATTCTGTCACAAAAGCTTTGCTAATTACCCTTTCGCCACTATCACGCATAGGGTCATGCTATCCCATCGTAGGTGAGTGTATGAGTTGCATGTTGTAGTACTCTATTGTGGAGCTCAAGTGTCGCCATCATTATTGGTCCTGGTAAAGCATTGTGATGTTGTAAAGCTTACCAACTGGCAGGCCTGCATGCTCGTGAAGGGTTGCTGATCAAGAATGTTACAATTACGTTATATTCATGTTGCTTAAATGTTTTAATAATATTAGGCGAAGGTTATTCTACCTTTTATTTGTAATATTTCAAAAACTTTAGAAAAAGGAACATTAAGAACACTGAAATAACATTTGACCAAAACAAAAATGTAACGTTTTGGTGCTGTCTGGATTACACGGCATTTCCAGATTCACCCACGTCTCAGGATCACAATTCAGAGTGTCAAGGTGGTGTTCGTTGCTTTATTAAAAATAATAAACAAAAACAGAGGGACAAGTTGGGTGTCGGATGCGGCAACTGCTATAGCTATACATTCCCGGTCGTCCAACGATTTCGAGCAAAGAACCGAGTCCCAACACATGCATTTAGTGCAGGTAATTCACCAGATATATCCTCTAGCGACCCGCGAATATGGATGCGGCAACTGCTGTAGCTATACACTCCCGGTCGTCCAACGATTTCGAGCAAAGAACTGAGTCCCAACACATGCATTTAGTGCAGGTAATTCACCAGATATATCCTCTAGCGACCCGCGAATATGACCCTCAACTATATTGAAATTCTCTCAAATCAGCACAAGTCCATCCTCAAAGAGCTTCAGCTCAACCGATGCATCCTAACAGCACTCGACCCCAATCTCGCTGCAAATAGTGCCACACGATACACTTGCGTAACACTTATGTATGTACTACATTCTGTGGCTCCTTCTTCGTCCAAGCCACCTCGTGCCTCAGGTCTT
Source organism: Amblyomma americanum (assembly GCF_052857255.1). Lineage (NCBI taxonomy): Eukaryota > Metazoa > Arthropoda > Arachnida > Ixodida > Ixodidae > Amblyomma > Amblyomma americanum. The sequence continues at coordinate 58,472,048 of NC_135502.1, forward strand.
GGCTCGAAGCAAGCCAATGTCGTGGGCAAATTGGCTAAGCCACCTACACCACTTCCGCTTCTCTGCGCGTACAAAGAAACCTATAGGTGAAGAGCTTCTAAATACTTGGCCACCGCGGTGGCTCAGTGTTTATTACGGGGCTCGGCTGCTGACCCGAAATACGCGGGTTCGAGCTCGGCCGCGGCGGTCGCATTTCGATGGAGGTGAAATGCTACAGGCCTGTGTACTGTGCGATGTCAGTGCACGTTAAAGAACCGCAGGTGGTCAAAATTATCCGGAGCCCTCCAGTACGGCGTTCCTCATAGCCTGAGCCGCATTCCTAAACTGCTCCTTTGATATAACTCTTCTAACACATGCGTGTTCCGAGATATTCGTCTCCGAAGTTTCAACTCAATCTGCGTAATTACGCATCCAAGGCGGTGGTATATACGAGAAACTTTTCTCTAGTGTGACGCAGCTGTTGGCATTTCTTCCATTTCGATAGCAGAAGATGAGACAGATGTCCTGCAGTTTCACCCGTCGTCGCACGCCATTGGCAGACATGACACCGTACGCAATAGTTCCGCCACGCCGGAAGGAGTTTTGCGCTGATCGTCACCTAGCTCTTGCGTAAAACTTTGGAGGAAAATATCTCAGAACGCGCGCTAAGAACGTTCTACCAAATGCATTAGTCCAGGAATGCGGCAGCTTCTAATTTATCAATAACATGCGCGCTGCAGTGGCTAAAAAGTTTAATAATTAATTTTATTTAAATATTAGCGTGACGACGGCAATTATCCTTTGACCTTGCGCCCACCTCATTGCATCACCTGCGTGCGAAAACAGCTTTCCAGCACTACCCATTGTTTTACTTGTAAAAATCCGGATCAGTAGGAAATTCTGCTTTTGGACAGCCAGTTTAGACTACTAAACGGTTGTATTAGTTTAAATGGCCCACGATAACGAGCAATGAATTGCCACAATAAACAGCCGTGTACCCATAACGGCTAACCTGTGGGTTTCGATGGAGGCGAAACGCTAAGACGCCCGTGTACTGTGCGATGTCGGTGCACGTTAAAGATCCCGAGGTGGTTGAAATTATTCCGGAGCCCTCAATTACGGCACCTCTTTCTTCCTTTCTTCTTTTACTCCCTCCTTTATAATAATAATACTAATACTAATAATAATAATAATAATAATAATAATAATAATAATAATAATAATAATAATAATTGCTTTGGTGGGAAAGGAAATGGCGCAGTATCTGTCTCATATATCGTTGGACACCTCAACCGCGCCGTAAAGGAAGGGATAAAGGAGGGAGGGAAAGAAGAAAGGAAGAAAGAGGTGCCGTAGTGGAGGGCTCCGGAATAATTTCGACCACCTGGGGATCTTTAACATGCACTGACATCGCACAGCACACGGGCGCCTTAGCGTTTTGCCTCCATAAAAACGCAGCCCTTCTCTTAATTACGATGCGGTTCAGGTGTCCGCCGATATGTGAGACAGATACTCGGCCATTTCCTTCCCACAAAAACCAATTTTCATTTTTTTTTTCTCCAGCGTTTACCTACTGCGCCGCGCACGTGCGTAAGGCACCGTAAAAGCGAAGGAAGCGCAATATACATATCGAAAAGCCAGTGTGGAAGCCAACAGTAGACATTTCGCAGACCGTGCTTTATAAACTTGTACCGACAGAGGCCATTGCGTAATGTTGTGTGGAGACTCCGCAGAGATAATGTAGGCCATTTCCCGCCTGAACGCCGGCTTTCGGGAGCCACTTTTATGTTGTTTCTCGGAAACGTCGAAATCTAACATGCGCCATTAATGTTCCTTTCCTGCACGCCGTTTGCTGCGTTCCATTCTGTGCACTCCTCTGCGAAGCACAGAACGCAAACACGCACAGGATATGGCGGCTTGAGGAGGGAAAAAATATAAATAAAAGGGCTCAAGCCCGGCCGAAAGGAATCAGCTCGGTGCTTTCATCTTTTTTTTTTCTTCTCTCTTTTGGAGTTTTTCTTCCTTCGGGAACACGGCGCCGGCGAACAATCGGCGTCCGAGGAAGAATGCGTCTGCGGCGGGCGTCCCCGCGGTGATTACGGTTATTTGTAGCAGGACAATGCTCGACTCGAGGCTTCATTACGACAAGCCAGCGGCACTCCGGGAGCTCGTGGGCAACACAACCCTGAAGAACCCCGCCCGTCTGAAGGGCGCGGAATGCGCCTGCAGTGGGAGTGAGTTTATAGCACTCTAGCGCTGTAGCGTGTTGGGAAGGGGGCTAAACCCAGGTAACGCGCGGAGAGAGAAGTCTGCACTAACCCTCTACCAAAGTTTTTAGGCCCTCTACACCGCCGCCATGGTGCTGGAAAGAACGCTTGCTCAAAGAGAGACGCAAAATCAGCGATTTTGCTCAAACAAGCGTTGAACTCTGTCTAAAAGTAAAAAAAAAACTCACAGGACGGTTACGACTATGTAACGCGACATTCAGCGATAGCTGGTGTATTGGTCAAGTGATGCACCACTGTACTGGCAGGCGGCTGTTCCAAACAAAGCCACCCGTATAAGCTTATGCGAACCACTGGGGTTGACCGTGATATAACGTGAGGGCGTTAATGACCGGTGGGTATGTTAATGACATCCACCCGGTGGGTAGATGTTATTAACGCACCCACCGGTTACGGCGACGAGGCGCAAGCCAGGGACGGGCGCCTAACAGCTATATTGTAAAAAAAAAAAAAAATTGTACGTCCTAGTACCCTGAACTCAGAAACGTTGCTGGTTGTTGCCAGATTAGAGTATGTCAGGTATTTGGTTAGTCTAAGCGCAATACGCTATCAAGAGGCGTTACCACAATGGCTGCCACGGCTGGCAATAATACGGAGAGATGCGCGGCGGTGCGGCCATCGCTTTCACTCAGGAGATCTTCCCATCGTGTGCACGCTGATGCCGAGAAACTATTTATTTATTTATTTATTTATTTATTTATTTATTTATTTATTTATTTATTAGTACCTGAAAGGCCCCATTGAAGGGGTATTGCATGAGGGGGGTGCAATATTCAGCAGTACATTTATCCGATGGACGATCTGAATGACGATGAGTCGATTTGATCCACGATGGCGTTTGGCAGGTCATTTCAGTCCCTCGCTGTTTGAACGAAAAATGATGACAGGCAGAAAAAATGATGACAAACTCCTTTCTGGAGTCTGCATGCTACGGTCTCCAGCGTGCTACACCAAACGCAACAGTCCAGGGACCGATATGGTGACGGCCACGAAACGCTTATTTGGAAAGGTCTATTGAGTCAGTATAAACTCTGCGCTTCCGGGAGCGGCCTGACTCCGAACATCTGTGTCCAGCACCCGTCCCGAAGGCTTGCTTGGAAACGACAAGACGGCAAACCGGGCATATTCTGGCGCGCTATATCATGACGGCAAACAAGCCAGTGCTGCGGAGAAGACGAGGACAAAGGGAGACACGAGTGGAGCGACAACTGTGTCCTCCTTTGTCTCGACTTCGTCGCGCGCTATTACTTGTTTACTGGGACGACAGCAACTGCGAGAACACGACACGAGTGGGGAAAAGCAAGCGCCCGTGTCGCACGCACTGAGCTGTGTACATCAGGCGGCCATATTGCTGCATTCAGGAGGACACGGTGTACGGGGGCATGCTGCTCTCACTGTGCCGCGGTGACCTCGTGGTCGGAATGACAGCAGCTTTCACAGTCACTGGAATTTCCTGAGTCAGCGAAAATGGTCTGGATGACTGTTAAGCCCTGCTTCACTGTGATGGCTTTCGCTTTGCTGTTAACACTGTGAAGCAATGGGAAGTGTTCTTTTTTTTGTGTGTGCGAGAGCACTATTGGGCTCGTAACCTGGAAAATGTCGGTGCGTGGCGAAGCCTCTGAAGTTACTCACGTTGTGCGGTAAATGGCGGGAAATAAGGGAGACTTTGAATGAGGCTGACCTTGGCCGATCTGGAGAAATAAAATGAATATTGCCGCGACTGGGTTTCGAACCCAGGGCGGCGCGAACAGACCAGCTGCGCTGGCCACTGCACGAGAGCACTATGCTATTGCCGCAGTATTTTTTCTTTATTGCGTGAAAATAGTGCGGAAAAGAAGGATGTTAGCTTGATTACGCCACAAAACACCAGGCCACCATACCCCGGCATGACCCCTCCTTCCAAATCGCGCCTCGTGTTAAACTGCGGCACACTCTCACGCTGTGCACTGAACGCCGTAGTCTTCATCAATTTCCATTTGTGCGCAAGTCACGAAGGGAAAGGAAGCGCGCTTTCAATCGAGCTTTCCGGCTTTCCGGTACGTGGCGCTGGTGCCCACCTGCAAAAACTTGTTTTCGCACAATATTTCGTCGAGCCCCGCCGCGGTGGCTCAGTGGGCGCTCGGCTACTGATCCGGAGTTCCCGGGTTCGAACCCGACCGCGGCGGCTGCGTTTTTATGGAGGCAAAACGCTAAGGCGCCCGTGTGCTGTGCGATGTCAGTGCACGTTAAAGATCCCCATGGGTGGTCGAAATTATTCCGGAGCCCTCCACTACGGCACCTCTTCCTTTCGTCTTTCACTCCCTCCCTTATCCCTTCCCTTACGGCACGGTTCAGGTGTCCAAAGATATATGACACAGATACTGCGCCATTTCCTTTCCCCAAAAACCAATTATTATTATTATTATTATTATTAATATTTCGTGGTTAGCAGTGCCAGACTGCGAGCATTTTTTTCTACTTTTTTTTTCGCCAACACAGCAGTGCATACCGGCGTGGATATCTTTTCATTGCCAACCATTTTTAATAGTACATAACCGAATCTCAAGACCGGCGAAAATTAATCCTTGACGAGAACAAGTCTAGTGATCCCGGCGGAACCGCCTATATGATGGCCAAGGCCGCGCGCGCAGGCATGGACACCTGAATGCGCCATTCTGGATCTTGCCAGCCTTTTTGTTAGTTTCAAACGAACACGTAGTGCCTTTTTCAGCAAAAGTTTATCGTGCTATCGGCAGGAACAAGTGTAGTGCACAACAGCGCGGAGCATGAAACATGTTCTCGATGATACCCCGCGCCCACTGGTTTAAGCATCGAGCTGGCAGGTCTTCATTTTGTCGGTGATTGTTGACATGAGCGTCGATTTCGATGATGCGCAAAAAGGGAGCCAACGCGGCGAAAAAATTATGACACGAGATTCCTGCACGGACAGTCGACGAGCAAGCAAGATCTTGTTTCTAAATGGTGACAGCAGGAACGGACTATGGCCTACTGTGATTGAATGTGCGCGTAGATGGTGTCTTCTGGAGTGGACTACGTTATACTAGTTGTGAGTGAATGTGTGTATGGATTGTGGCACTACAATGGCCTATGTTCTACTGTGACTGAATATGTGCATAGATGGTGCCTTCTGGAGTGGACTGTGATGTGGACTGTGTGGAGTGATTGTGTGCATAGATGGCGACTGCGGGAGAGAATGTGTGCTATTATAAGAGACTGTGCGCATAGCGGGGCGGATGCGACAGGCTTTAGGATATTGTTAATATAGAAGGGACGCTACGGTGGAGCAATTGCCGGCAGATAAAGCAAGGCTAACCCCACCGGTAACATTCAACACCCCAACTCAACTCAAGCAACCACTTTAAAACGGCAAAAAGAACGCAAAAGGGGCGCAGGACACAGGCAGTTTTAATGTTTTACCGAGTGGCCTAAAACTATACCCTTCCAAGCAACACCTGCACTACATCTCGGCAGCGAAACCAATCTTGCGTGTACACGCGCATGAATTGCGCAGGTGCAATTGTTGGGAAGTAGGGAATGGATATCAGAAGCACATAGCGGCAGTAGTTGGGAGCGAAGTGAGACGCCATGAAACTGTTTTGAAAATCAGAATGTGCTACTCGGAGGAGTTATATAGTCGTGTAAGCTGTTGAGCGCAGCCTCATGAAATTTCATGTTTCAAGTCCACGCCATTAATCTTCTTTATATGAAAAAAAAAATGTCACTGTTGCGGCCGCCGCGGTGGCTGAGTGGTTGTGGCGCTCGACTGCTGGCCCGGAAGACGCGGGTTCGATCCCTGCCGCGGCGGTCGAATTTCGATAGAGGCGAAATTCTAAAGGCCCGTGTACTGTGCGATGTCAGTGCACGTTTAAGGACCACAGCTGTTCGAAATTTCCGGAGCCCTTCACTACGGCGTCCCTCATAGCCTGAGTCGCTTTGGAACGTTAAACCCCCATAAACCATAAACCAAACTTACTGTTGCATGCCAGGACTATGAACTTTCCATGCTCGACTAATATGCGCACGCACGTCGGGCACTGTCCTTTTAGAGACGGAAAAAGCGATAGTGCGCTACAAGGTAGGAAAAAGTTTATCGTAGAGACCTACAATGTTGTACTTGACAGTCTAGGCTCTGCTTTGCGAGTGCGAAAGACTGCCTGCACTGAACTCTGCGAAGGGTTCGGATTCTTAAAATTGCTGACAGGAGTTGGAAGCGAGGCCTCTCTGGCACAGCAGGCTGAGAAGTTGGTGAAAACCTACAAAAATGATTTGGAGCCAGCATTTTCCGCTCCTTGCTCATTCAAGGACTATGGACTATCTGGCTTCGTCTTTCATATATAACTCCTTTTAAAACAAGTTTTAAGCGCTACATCACTTTAAGCCATTCCACCAGATATTTAAACACCCTCTTCCAGCTATAACCATGCACATACTCAGTACTCTTAGGCCCTATACGCCTGGTTTTAACTTTACCATCTGCACACATTTTAGCCCGAGTCGACCATAAACCTTGTGTTTGGCGCTCTTTGGCCCAGTTGCCCTTGCGCCATAAAAAAACCTAGCATCCTCATCATCAGTTTGCGAACTTTCTGCACAACTCTGTGTGCCAGGACACGAGTCCCCTGGGAATAATGAAGTTGCTGCACGAAAGAAAGCTTATTGATGTTTTTCCGAACCTTTTTTCCGAACCTTTCTATTGCTTTGCGAATGTACTTAAGCATACCCGTAGCAAACTGTGAGACCGAACGATCGTTTTCCAAGTTGTCGCTGCTAAAAAATCGCCCTCGTTCGAGCCTCCTTGACGACAAGGCGATCTCGCTTGCTATCATGTCTATTGAAAGTGACCTCCTCCGCGATCTATCCTTCGAACAGACTATATCTGATTTCGCCAAAGCGAAGGCGCGAAAGATGCTCTTTTAAAAGAGTACTGTTTGCGCTATACATGAATAGTTCCAATTAAGTTCGTTGTGTTGCCTCCCAGCCTCCACGTTGCCAATGAAACGCTGAGCAGTGTAATTCAAGATATGTAAATCTTCGTTGTTCGTCTCTTGTTTGTTCTTCTTGTGATATTTAGCGTGCTTATAAAGAACTGTATTTTTGTTGTTTTCGATAGTGCCACATTTATTTGGTGTCGTCCTTGCTTCTCTTACCTTTAACGAAAATATTTTCAAATAATGTTTTGTAATTACAGTTGGTAATTTTAATCTGTATTCTAGTGCATTTTTATGGTGTTTGTATTGCCTTAAGTATTGTATATATCTATTGCATATTTATAGAGTAACGTGTATAACGATTACTGCAGTCTGATGCTTGAATTTTAATAAAGAATGTTTTGGATACAACCATGCGTCTCCTCGCGGGATTAAACTTAGTAATGCAAACAAAGCCTAGCTTCAGAAAGGATCGACATCTGAGCTGTGTTGTCTTTTCTACGTTCTTTTTCATCTTGAGTGCACTAAACTTTTCCTTAAAGCCTAGCTTTTGCTGAAAACAGAATGCAGACTAATCACAAAGTGAACATATGTGCTGGTGTTTACAACAGCACGCGATTCAAGTAAGTTTTGTTGTTTTCCTTATAATAATAACAATAATAAAAATCCCGTTGATCGCACTTCGTTCTTTTTAATTTGGTGGAATTAAAATGAAACGTGGCATATTTCCAGTAGCGTAGCAGGCGACAATGGGGGGGGTCAGTATAGGGAAAGGGGGCCTGCATGCGCATTAGCCCAGGGCCCCCATTTTTCTTAATCCGGCCCTGAATACGGCATGCATTAAATTCTGCTGAAAGAGCAATAAAGTGGCCCGCGCTTTCAAGTGCGGCGTTGCGTCGGCCGAAACCTAAGCAAGAGCCATGTATGAAGAGAGAGCGGCTCGCCTCTCCCCACTCGCACCGCCGCCGCCTCTTGTTTTCCTTGCCCGTGAATACAGCGTGCATTGTTTCGAGAATGATGTAGTGCACCCGGAAATGCGTGTACAATGCGCTGACTGCTGCGAATGAGCTGTTTTTGTTGGTTAGAAGAATAGAAGTAACGTGTCGCGCTGCTAGACAAGCTATTCGGTTTGTTTCGGAAGCTGAATTAGAAGCGGCTTGTTATACCAGCCCGTAAACAGCGTCTGCGAGTGACGACCTCTCAAGTTGTCGCTGCTATAGAAGACTGCACCTGGCTTCTCTTCTCGAGAAGGGAGAACTTCTGAACGCCTTCAATGGACTTTTGCATTTTTATGCCTTTTGCTGCAGTTTGGATGGCTGTGGGCAGCTTTTGTTTTTAGCTGTAACTAATAATATTAATGCTGGTCTATTATTGCAAAAAAAAATACGAAGAAAGGAAAAGATGTTTCCAGCCGCGGTAACCGTTATTAAATGGACACTGGGAACAACGTTAGTATTTTTTTTTTCTAAAATTCAATAGTTCGGCATTTTGTGGCTTCTATGCCGCTTCTCCGGCAGCGAAAGGTGCGTGTATTGCTAAGAGATTTGGATTCGAAGCTGAAAAAATTTGGCGGTGGTTTAACTCTGGTTAAACCTGGAGTGACGCGATAGCTACAGCTGGCCGAGTGGAACTTGGACACGTGACCAACCACGTCATCAGCCACGGCGCCGCGCCGCCGGCAGCTGCTCCGCACCACGTGACAGCGTGGCGGCGCAGCCAGAAGGGGGCAGCGCCGCCACGCTGAAGGCTCGAAATGCTACCGTAATGTAGCTATCGCTACAAAAACTTTTTCCCGCCGCTAACTCGGGACTCTCTGATGACGAAATAGGAGAAGAGTGACGTAAAGCGGCGGAAACGGAAACGAGGACTCCGTGATTGCTGGCTGCGAGCGCCGCGCTCCCGCCTAGCAGCAGCCAAAATGAAAACTACACTGCCGGCCGGACGTTGAAGGCTTCTATCAGCCGTCGTCGCTTCGTTTACGTTTGCACCAGCGTTACGATGGATCCCGTTCCCTATTCCGACCACGAAGTTCTCGCAAAAAACTGCGGCCTGCATTCAGCGACCTCAACCCTGAAAAGCATGCGATGCTTTTGAGGGCTGAGCCTGCGGGTCTAGCGAGAAAATCCTAGCGCCGATGAGTCGGCAGCGTCGCTGTCATCGCCGAGGCACCGTCACGACTGATGTGTAGCTACTGGGATAAGCGGCATTATTAAATTCTGTAATAATAGTCCTCGTAGGGCTGGTTATGCAGCCCAGCGTCACGGTATGTTGACGAAGCGAACACGCCGAGTGGTGCGTTTGCTAACGTGGAAACGCGTTGAACATTGGCTGTACGCAGTTCTTTTTCCTTGTCGCAGTTGCGTGCCGTTGCACGAGGTTCGTCCGAGGAGCAATTTGAGCGGCACTTGGAGGCCGTCTGTTGCTCCGCCTTTGTAAATTGAGGCGCTTAACGAATGCGGACACGCAGAACGCATGGCCGCGAAGCACCCCAATACATAGCGAAACTCGGCTGGCCGCCTGTTGCGCCGCCAGTCGCACGTTTTCTTTGACTTCCAACATTCAGGTTGTTTTTTTTTTTTCGTGTACATCGTGTGATAAAAGTGCTCTAGTGGTTTCAAAACAAAACTTGTATACTTGAATATCGATCAAACACGTAACCTTCATGCACGTTTGTCAGCCCCAGAGATCTGTGGTGTGTTTTCTCTTACTTCATCATCACGCTTGTACTTGCGAAATTGGCCTGTGGCGGCCATACCTGTATTACAGTTCTTACTCTTTTCTACCTCACAAGAGCTTTGTTTTCAGAAATAGCGGTGTTTTTGTGTTTAAGAGCTGGTATTCTATAGATACAAGCCAACTTCAATTTCTCCTCAGTGTTCCTTTAAAGGAATGCGGTTCTACCGAAATTCTGGGTCTTGTATATGGTAATTACCACACAGGTGCGGCACTAGAATGCTCGAACGTGAACACAATATGCCCGCTATGACAGCGCAAATTTCAAGGGGCTCTGAAAGGTGCTCTCGGTAAAGTTTCAGTATGCCTGCAGGATGTGAATGGCACCGCTCCACAAATATTCGGCAGCGAACATTGTTTGAATGTGATTTGTAGAAGGTGAGTTATCTGTATCCGAAATCTGATTCTCAGCCTTTTCGCAGCCCCCCTTCGCACCTCCCCCTCTCTTCTCGTTCCTCCCTCGACCCCCACGGCCGACGCGCGGGGGAATTCCCTTGATCAATTCGCTCTCGCCCTACCATAAGCTTGCCTTCCCGGTTAGCTCAGTTGGTAGAGCGACTGTTCCGGTGAAACAGTGGTCCCGGGTTCGAACCCAGGACCAGAACGAATTTTTGTTTAACTGCTGAGAAAGCTTTCCTTTGTAGCCGTATGGCTGCGCTTGGGTGGATTCCAATGAGTAATTACTCCCTTGTCACAGATTTACTCCTCGGGGGATTCCCATAAACATTTGGCCATCATTTCAGCTTTCCGTGTGGCAACGCGCGATCACTCAAGTACTGTTTGCTCTGACCCACAGTGCCAACCTCTTTTACGCATTCTACCCGTCTCCTAACGTTTCTTCGCTGTATACGTACCCCGCTCTTTTTCTGCAATCAGTGGCGTGATTGATGAGAAATGCTCATCGAATAAAAAATATATATGCAGAGAGATGGGCGCGCAGTGCCTATGGAATTAGGTTGGATGCAATCACTGTTACTAAGCTAAAGATGAACAAAACAAAGGGCTTTTCGGTTCTCATCATACCAGACGTCGCAGTCGTGGAAAACCACAGAATGGGCCCTCTAAGGCCTGGCTTTCTTTGAGAAGTCCAATCTTTGCACTACCTCTCAAAACGGGCACGTAGCCAAGGGCGGGGGAAACGCGTGTCCACTCCCCCCTCGAAATCAAGCTTCCTTCGAGAGCTCTGGTTGCTTCTCCCCATCTGCTTCCACACACACATACTTATTCCGCATTACAGCTACAGCCAGATTGATCAAAAAGAATTAAAAAAAGGCGACGCCTGCTCTTCAAAGCTGCGGCTGCTTGCTCATTTAATGAGGAAATTCCTAACGGTAGCAATCTGCATATTGTACTAAATTTTTGTAGCCTAACACCTCTGTTTTCGGCGCGTGTTGACGTAAGCAATAGCGAAACTGCATGAGCAGTTATGAAACGCGGGCAACTGTAGAGTCAACGTGCCTAATTATAGCCCCTCCACCTTCTACTTAGATATCAAATGGCACGAAATGTAAACACCATTAGGCAATAAAGCGTTGACTTGGCCTTGTTTGTGCGTGACGGAAGGAGTGAAACAGTGCGAAGACAGTATGAGAGGAGGAAGTGACATTTAGGCATTTTTTGAAGAAAAAAAATGGCAAAATGTATAAATTTAAGAATAATAAATGGCAGAAGTGTTGGCTGGATAAAGATTTCAGCGTTCAAGGAAACGCATTTCTGGGAAACACATGGGTGTGTGTGTGTGGGGGGGGGGGGGGGGGGGGGTGGAGGCAGTGCATATAGCTTAATTTTGTTTACTTTGCGGTGAAAAGGCCCGCAGCTTTCGCCGTTGGCCGACTTGCGGTGAAACTGAGCACTAGTCGAGGGAAAATTTGGTTCTGTCTGATGAATAGCTCCCTCCTTTGATTTTGTTTCAACGCAGTAAAGTGATGAGTCAACCTGAAACTAAAGGATACTTTTGAGCTCTGAACTGCTCCGTCGCAAATTTTTGGAAAGCCAGCATAACACTGCACCTGACTTTTTCAGGTGCGTCCAGTAACAGCCCCGGCAGGCTCCGGTTTGGCTGTTTACGCAAAGGTCACGAGCTGTTTATTTATTTTTTTTTGCATTTGTGGCTGGCTGTGGCGCACTACTTGCTATTGGTCCGCATGGGTATAACGCAACGTTTTGACGCCACCATGCGCATGCTGCCGCACGCCCATCAGAAGGCGATTACTTTATGTTTTGATGTCATAGGGGTTTTGCAAATCCCCAGCGACATTCCTAACCCAACTTTCGTTCAAAGCAGATAAGGCATTTCACCACCCATATGGACGGGCTGGGATTAATTATCATTATCATCATCAGCCTGACTACGCCCACTGCAGGGCAAAGGTCCCTCCCATGTCTCTCCAATTATCCCTATCCTTTGCAGCTGCGGCCACCGTATCCCCGCAAACTTCTTAATCTTCTGCCGGCCCCTGCTATATACGCTTGCCTTCTCTTGGAATCCACTCAGCTACCCTTAAGGTCCAAGCGGTTATCTTGCCTTCGCATTACATGCCCTGCCTAAGCCCATTTCTTCCTCTTCATTTCGACTAGGATGTCATTAACACTCATTTGTTCCCTCACCCACTCTGCCCGCTTCCGGTCTCTTAACGCTGCATCTACCATTTTTCTTTCCATAGCTCGCTGCGTTGTCCTTAACTTAATTTGAACTCTTTTCGTTAGCCTCCACATTTCTGCCCCGTAGGTTAGAGTAGGAACTTGGCTAAGCATTTAACACTTCGGAAACTGAGAGGAGTGGAACACTTTCGACTTCCCATTCCCTGGCAGTGAATGGGATTAGAATAGACTTCCCGGTGTCTGCAGACTCTGTTTCCGGTTTCACTTAGCGTACCGGCAAGCGCGTATTGTTACCGGCCCTTCCTCCCGTCATCGCAGCCTCTGCAGCACGCTGACTAGAAATGCTCGGCTCAGGGATTCATTAGAGCGGACGCATACCAAAAGAAAAAGAAAATGCTGCGCTAGTACACTTCGTGTGCGTGGCTGCAACACAACCGCATCGGATCGCAAGGGGGAACGTATGAAAAAACAGTGGCTTTCGAAACCGGCAGTGCCGTTTGTATTAATAAAGTTTTCCTCGGCGGAATCACGTTGACAAGACGACACTCGCTTTGTCTCTAGCTCTTTCTGTCTTTCTAGGCTCGTCAGAGAATTGGAGAACAAAAGGCACAATACTCTCCTTACTGCGAACACGATGCAAGTATACAAACAACGACAGCAGTTGCCTTCCGAAGCGACAACACACGCGCGGCCACTGGGATGCATTCTGTTGTGCCGCGCTCCTGACGCGTTTTGCTTCCTGCCGTCAGTCGAGGGCCGAGGGACCGGTGTTTGGAATTTTACTGTTGTCGAATTTTGAGTCATAGCTAACGCGCACCTAAAAGAGTCGCGACCCAGTTTGTTACTCAGCAGATTATCGCTTTATTTCCACAAGCATGGGCTTTGCCTCATTGCTTCTTTTTCTCTACAGGTCTGTCTCCGTGTGTGTGTGTGTGTGTGTGTGTGTGTGTGTGTGTGTGTGTGTGTGTGTGTGTGTGCGTGTGTGTGTGTGTGTGTGTGTGTGTGTGTGTGTGTGTGTGTGTGTGTGTGTGTGTGTGTGTGTGTGTGTGTGTGTGTGTGTGTGTGTGTGTGTGTGTGTGTGTGTGTGTGTGTGTGTGTGTGTGTGTGTGTGTGTGTGTGTGTGTGTGTGTGTGTGTGCGTGCGTGCGCGTGCGTGCGTGCGTGCGTGCGTGCGTGCGCGTGCGCGTTTTACTGGCTGCATGGAATTTCTTTTTTAATGCTTTGCACCCTGTATACCATCGCAGTGCCTGTACCAGTTCCTGCTACGTAGTACTGTGGTGCAGCTTTTATCGCTGAAAGCTTAAATTTCAGTAGTTAAGGAATACTAGGAGCAGAATGTGCCGCCGCGGTGGCTCAGTTTTGATGGCACTCGGCTGCTAACCCAAAGGACGCGGGTTCGATCCCAAGCGCGGCGGTCGCATTTCAATGGAGGCGAAATTCGAGAGGCCCGTGTACTGTACGATGTCAGGTGGTCGAGATTTCTGGAGGCCTTCACTACGGCGTCCCTCATAGCCTGAGTCGCTTCGGGACGTTAAACACCCATAAAAACCATAAGAGCAGAACGACAATACATGCGAGTGGCAGTAAAGTTGTTTGGTCCGCTTGCTTTGTCTATCTTCTTCGCACCAGGGATGCCCCGTCAGAGACGGTCGTACGACGAATTAGGATGCAGGTATTATGGGAGTACGACTTGGTTTTATATACAAAAATTTACATTACGTACAAGTTGATGCACAAGAGACAATTTAAACGGCAAGAAGGTTTAAACAAAAAAAAAATGGTGGAACTGGCTAACACTAAGGGAGACCCCTACTCGGCATAGCCGAAGATGCATTACATCTGACCGTAGCCAAGAACAATTCTCCATGGCTCCAGGCTCTGTTTTTAACGACCTAAAGGCCCGGCCCACATTCGGTAGCGTCCAATCATATAAAACTATTAACATGATTGGTTAACAAACAAACTGCATGGCACACCATCCAGTTTCTGCAGCGTTCAAAACAATCTCCCTAAAGTACACACAAAAAGGACGTTCAAGTTGCTTTAAGAAAATGACATTCCGGGAATGGGCCCTCCGAATGATTGGCCCACTAGGTTTAAGTGCCACGCCCCATACTTCCACGGTATTACTCAAACTCTCTCCCTTACAAAGTAAAAAGAGAAACATATGAAAATACACCAAAACCACTCTCACGTGTCGCCGGCTTCCTGAGAACCCGTGACCCTGGCGGCTCCCAGCATTAGGGCAGTTACCCATCTCACCCGAGCCGCCACCACCGCGGGTAACAAACTACTCGTCTTCGTGACGACTGTTGACAGGCGTCCCCCAAAATCTGGAAAGTCCGGCTACGTTTCGTTAAGCCTGTCCGTTCCCCCAAATCTGTTGGCATACACCGTTGCTGCGCGTCGGAGCTGCCGTGGCGCCTGCTAGTCGCGTCCGCACCTGACCGTACGCTACGCTTAATTGCTCTCGGTCCAGCGCGAGCGCCCAGACCCGTCTCGCCCGCGGTGGTGACCACTTAAACCTAGACAGTCTTTGTTAAAACGAGGAGGGGGGGGGGGGGGGGGGATTAGCGAGGAAGGAGAAACCGCCGCGTCACGGCGCACGGTTCAAGCCTGTTACCCAGCCAGACTTCGCTTCAAGCACCGTCTATCCAATCGATTGAAGAGGCCAACCGTGTACAACCATCTTCGTAGCACTACCTTCGCCTGTGCGTTTCGCTGTCGGTTTTAGGCATCGTATCGGTGCTCGCTGTAAAGAATCGATCACCGGGGGCGTTAAAAAAAAAAAACTAATGCAAAATACTATCCTCATTCGAGAACATTTTAACGATCATCGGTGTATAAAAGTGGTCAGTGGAGAAGAAATTAATCCACGTCTCGAGCTACAACCTACGCAAACTGATGTGTGTGTCTAGCGGTGGGAAGGAGAAAAATGGCAGGGGAGAGAGGGAAAGAGGGGCTGGTGTAATATTTCTAATTGGCACGCGTCGCCCTTGTGCCGAGGTCGCTCTGACGTGACCTTGAAGGCTTGTTTACAGCCCCCAGTGCTTATATATGGGCTGGGCGGTCATCAGCGGGTGCTGTGCGCGCGGGCTGATGGTGGAAAAGAAGCGGGGGGGGGGGGGGGGGCATTCATGGCCCGACCGCCTTCTTCGTTAGCAGATCCGTCACGCCCCCCGAATCGTGGAGCGCGGAACGCGCCTAATTGAGGCGGACCACGGGGCCAGCCGACGGTGGTGTGCGACTCTCGAGACGTGCCTCAAAGCCTGGCGCGCCTTTTCTGTACACGTACTCGCGTCTGGGGCGCCGGACATTTATATTTGCCAGCGAGAGGACGTGGTCACTGCTCAACGGAAACGTTTGTTTGTTTATTTTAAAAACGCCGTTACTATTTTCTAGATTCCTTAGTCTGTTAGTCTGGTTCTTGACTTTTCGTCCTTCGTTGGAAGGAGCTGCGAGACTTTGTGTCAAGGGGGAGTACATGGATGGGGAATTAGGCTGTTTGGTATGCGTCCGCTTTGTGGGGTGTCCTGAGATGAATAGACGACGACGAATGAACGCTATGCAACGTCCTCTGTGACCATTTTCTTTTTTCATTGTAATTTTTTGTTTCTCACAAGGATGAATGCCTAATGTATCAAGCAGTTTACCTCGGCCAGCAGAGGACGTTAAACGAGCTTCTTTCTTTTCGTTTCAAAGCAGCAATATGTAGGCTATGCGCGCGCCGCGTAGTATAGGGCTAGTTCCGGCTACCAGTGGTTATTTCTCAGCACAGATGTTTTTGCGTTTCTCTTCTGCAGAAATGCGGCCGCTGCGGTCAGGATGAAATTCATGCTCAGCAGCCGGACGCCTACGTCACTGAGCAACCGCTGCCAGTGGCACGCAAATGACACCGATGACGAAGGCGGTTGTCTTTCCATTGCTTTGGAGTTGCTGGTGTTCTGGAAAATGACACCGATGCAGGAAGACGCTGCCTCTCCCCGAAAGATGTGTGGTTTACCCGCCCGCGAATTGGAATCCCACGAGCAACGAAAAAATGACTGGTCATGTAGTTGTGGTAATAGTCTGTTTTTGGCTGTCACCATGAAATTATTACAGGGAGGTCATATAAGTGGGCCCTCAAGTGGCATCTTTTAGCGACAGCGTGTTACTGTTCAGGAACTAAAAATTGGCCTGGCTTGCGCTTTCATTTAATAAATAACCACAGGCACAGGACAGTATTCAAACTCAGTGCCTGTGTAATCTACTTCGTTGCGATGATAAACACCCGTCACATTTCGGCTTCAGAAGAAACCGGAAAAGCTGGAAGCCTTTGTTTCGTTTTGTTTTCTTTTAGCATTGTTTTAGCAAGCTCTTACCGAACACAATCATGTATCACTCAGGGGTCATCAGACAAGAGCCACTCTGTCCGCAGCAGTCCTCAGAACCTTCAACACGTGTTGTCGTGTGCGCTTTTATTTCCATTATAGCGTGGAGCCTTGCTGCTGATATCTTGAATGGTCCGTCAGTGTCCTGCACTGCATCCAGACTAGACAAAATCGAGAAGGGAGCATGTGTGCTGTTGTTTTTAGTGGCTTTTAAAGAAGAGAAACGTCTACGGTCGTAAAATTCGCCCATTTGTTGCAGAATAGTGACGTCTCCAGACCGGAAGTGGCGTCACTTCCGGTCTCGTTATTTTACGCCGCTTCCGGCAAATGCATCAACAGTTTCTAATGCTATCACATTGCCAACACAAGACAATTAGGTGTCGGTGTGAATTTGAATTTTTTTTTTATTGGAGTGGGCGTTGAAGCTTCAGCGATAAGAGCGTTAGTTTGCGGTGAGGTGAGTTTGCAGTGTAGATAGTTATGGGCTTAGCGTCAACCAATCAAAGACCGAATTCGTGCGCACAGCCGTTCGCATGTAAGCACTGCCGCCTGACTGGCCAACGCTAACCCACGACGAGAAATAGCCCATATGCAGGCGCTGCAGCCGAAATCGTTCATGAGTTGACACTAGTCGGCGAATCGAGAATTTCAGTAACATGCAGCCAGTTTCGTTCCCCCTCCGACTACGAAGCTATTTCAATCGCCAGCTCAAGCTGCGAGTCACCCATCACGCATGATAGCGCGCGAGCCCGTTTCGCACCATAAAGGGTGCGACTGCATCGTGACACGCTCGCCAGCACTGCCGGCAAGCGCGCAGGCAGCTCCCGGGCAGCAAGTCTCGGACAAGGCCGCGGCGGTCGAAGGAAAACGTTTTCATGGTACCGGATTCCTTTTTCACGCTCCGCGTGCCTTTCAAGAGGTACGGTGCCGCCATTACCTTTGTTACCTGCATGGCGAGGGCCAACTTTTGCAGTAAATGCAGCAGAAGCGGAGGGAGCGCTGACAATGGCTTTCTGCGGCCTTGTAGAACGTCCGTTGATTGTGCGCAAGCTCGGGTTAGCATTAGTCGCAGAAATTAGTCTGTCATTTCATCCCAAACAATAAGAAATCATAAACCGGCAGCGGCGGCCGTGCTTCGAAGGAGTAGAAATTCAAAAGAATTTCTTGTGCTGTGCGATGTCAGCGCTCGTTAAGGTATCCCGGTTGGTCGAAATTTATCCGGATATCCCTCCACTCTCTTCCTTCTTTCTTGCCCTCCTTCATCCTTTCCCTCACGACGTGGTTAAGTGTCCACCGAGAGTGAGGCAGTCACTGCTCCTTTCATTTCCTAATAGCCAATTTTCATTTCATTAGCATAAAATCACCGGTTCAATTACTTTACCAACTACGCTAAAGTCTGCAGTCTGCAAGTTTGCTACGGCGCCGCGAACGCAGGGTGTATGCAATATCGTGAAGGTTCGTGTTGCGCTGGAAGCATAGAGTTGTTGACTCAGCTAAAGCTGAGAGCGCAGTTCCACGCGCATTATTTTGACAGACGAGATGTCATCTGAGCACCACTGCGTTGACTGCGCATGCGTTAACAGCCAGATGAAAAGACGCAGCTGCGTCCTTGCTGCGAGCCGTTCGGGCGCTTTCTTCCCTGCGGAGGTCGCGTGCCCCGCAGCAGTGCCCCGCTGTACAGATACGCGTGGTTACGGCTGGTGGAAGCCGTCGGCTCGCGCGCAGCTCGAACCCACGGTAGTTGATCGCCCGTACCCGTTGTAGTACCCACAACACCAACCGAGTGCAAACCTGTGCCAATGCTGCTGCTCGGCCACGCAAGAAGGACAAGTGCAGCCCGAAGCTTTAGTGTTGGTTTTCTGTGTGCACACGCCAGCGGCATCGATCAATGTGGTCGTGCTGAAATAGCGTGTTGGCTTGCAGTATGGGGAACCTGCGCTGATGTTTGCGGTGCTGATTGCAGCGCCACAACACACTGCCTAGCGAGAAGAGCAAGCAGTTTTGGGTAGTACTCTTTGTACTTTTCCGCGCCACCTTCAGGCGCTTATTGGCGTGAGCCTCCGCGCCCTGTCGAAGGCGCACGAGCCGTGCGTCAGCTATCTGGGCTACACCGAGAGAAGCTAGGCAATGAATGCCGTCAGCCAAACGCGGGTATCTAATCGCGCAGAATGTGTTCTCGCGTTCGCAGCGGCCCAAGTGGCTGACAAAAGCAGTTTTGAGTCGCCGAATGCAACAATTGCAGTGCCACCTTGGCAGCGCAGGCTGCCCATTACCGCGAGAAGCCAGTGAATCTGGTCGAGTGGGTCGAACCGCCATGAGCCTATAGTGTGGTATTTGGAACCGGCTCGCATTTGTAGCTCGAGTATCCATGCACTGTATAAGTGCATGCATGGATAACGCTTTGTCAAGGTTCTCCTAATTATCGTATATCCGGGATTTCGTAACATCGCAGCTACACACGTTCGTAATTCGTCGCCCGCAACAAGTGCCAGCCTCGGAGGGTTTGAGATAGTCTCTTGACAAAACCTTATCAGTCTTGCTATCTGTACAGTCATTCCCGTATTACCGCGCATAGGGCAGGCATGGAGAGGAGCAGTCTGTAGCAATGTTCGCTGCATAAATGAACCCTGCCTCATCGCTTCGCGGACTTCATACAACGCATGTTTTGAGAAAATCGCATGCGAAGTTCTTGCACTCACCGGAAGCATTTGCCCCGCAGTGGTGGACAAGGGGCCTGCAAAACGCATCGCCAGCGGACACGACGGCCTCGCTGGAAGTCGCAGGACAATAAACTCGATCAGTGAAAATATGTCATCAATTACTGCGTCGTGCAGCGTTTACATAATGTCGTTTAGTCGTTGCTCCCTTGTGCGCCCTGCGTCGTGTCGCCTCAACAGATCGCGCTACAGGGTTTTAAAAATTGCTGAACTCAAATTTCGTTAGTGTTCTGGTCTACGGCAGTGTAGTGCCGCGTACATGTTCTTGAGTTTCGGCTCGCTTGACTGGCCAATCTCGAACCGAGAGGAGCCGCCAGGCGTCGCACGCGTAGTCCGGACCCAGGTGCTCAACCGCTCGAGACACGTTTGATAAGGTCTGTATACTCCGTATTAGTTTCAAGGACTGCTGCGGAAGATCATGGCTAACGAATCATGCCAGGCGAATAGCTCGACTCCAACCTTGGTAAAATGTGTTTAGTCCCTCATTTCGATGCCGTTTTAAGAGCAAGCGCTACACTCGAAAATAACGTGTTCCTGCTTATGTAGGAAGCAGTTGATCAATGCAGCTTGGTATTTTTCGCTTTCCTTGGCTTCGCACTTAAAGTTTGTGCTCATTCGGGGAATTCAAAGTTCCTGACGTCATAGCAAGCCAGCACTCTGACTTGAAAAGGGGAGTTGGCAGTTCTCGCCTCGCTGCTTTCAAATTAATACCCGTAAAGGACGGCCCTGACTCGACATTTAAGCAGCATCACACTCGAAGCTCGAAATGACATCCAGGCTCAGCGAAGTTCCGCCGTGCTTCACGGCTATTTTCTAAGGGAGTCGAGAGATCATTCACTTGCTGCGTTAAACGCTGCCGCCAGCATTGGCTTCGTTAACTGTAGTTGAACCGTTGAAACATATAACTGGACTCTGCAAGCAGGGCTAGAAAGTTGTATGGCGCGTTACAACACACATATCAAGAAACATGCCTTCATGCTTTCCTGTGTGCGGACTGTTCGAGGAATGTTGTTTACAATGACCAAACGTAGTTGCGAACGTTATTTGGCGTTTATTGGTCTTATTTTAGTTCACGCGAGTCATAGTTGATATCTTTCTCTTTCTCGGACCTCCCTTTCCATTTGTTTTATTTTTTAATTGGAAAACATTATATGGTTCATCGACAACAAAAACCATTGTTGTTGACTGCAGAAGTGGTCACGAAAAATCCCCGATGCCGCCATCGTGGCACCAAAGAAAAATGGTTTCTTCCGAAGGTACCGGGAATTACCCCAGGACTTTCATATTGCAAGGCGAGCACGCAGCCCGTACGCCACCATATTTTTTATTTATTTCCTTTTCAGGGCTAAAAGAGGTAACAGCAACAGCAGAGCAAAATAACAATAACAGTACAATAATATTCAAAGTGACAGCAGCAGTTGAGGCTGCGCTGTGATTTAAAAACGTTTTAAGTTTTCCAGATCGCTCAACACCGGCATCCATTAAGGTTACTCGCTTTGAACATTGTAAAGTTCTTTTTGATAAGCCACACTTTCGATGAAATATTCTCCCGCTGAGCGGGCATCCACATCAGCGTGTCTTGAAATTGAAAATTAAAAATTGATTTTTAATCCCGCCGCGGTGGCTCAGTGGTTAGGGCGCTCGGCTACTGATCCGGAGTTCCCGGGTTCGAAACCGACCGCGGCGGCTGCGTTTTTATGGAGGCAAAACGCTAAGGCTCCCGTGTGCTGTGCGATGTCAGTGCACGTTAAAGATCCCCAGGTGGTCGAAATTATTCCGGAAGCCCTCCACTACGGCACCTCTTTCTTCCTTTCTTCTTTCACTCCCTCCTTTATCCCTTCCCTTACGGCGCGGTTCAGGTGTCCAACGATATATGAGACAGATACTGCGCCATTTCCTTCCCCAAAAACCAATTATTATTATTATTATTATTATTATTATTATTAAAATTGGTTTTCAGGAAAGGAAATGACGCAGTAACTGTCTCACATGTATCGGCGGACACCTGAACCGCGCCGTAAGGGAAGGGATAAAGGAGGGAGTGAAAGAAGAAAGGAAGAAAGATGGGCCGTAGTGGAGGTCTACGGAATAATTTCGACCATCGGGGGTTATTTAACGTGCACTGACATCGCACAGCACACGGGGACCTTTTGTAATTCGTCTCCACCGAAGCGCGGCCGCCGTGGTCGGGTTCGAACACGGGAACTCCGGCTCACCAGACGAGCGCCTTAACCACTGAGCCACCGCGGCGGGCAGCGTGTCTTGTAGCCATTCTCGTTTTCCGTGCACTGTGCAGGCAGAGCGGCATGAATAAGTCGTATGGCACACTACCTTCATTATCGACAGATAGAAACCTTATTCCATATGGCGTGACTGGCAGGTCTTTTTTTGAAGTCCGCTGCAAGATTTTCTATAGAGAAATACTGCATCCCAGCAGTCAATAGGCCACGAAACCGCGTTGCTTCCTGGCGAACAAAGGTGAATCTGGTATATGCGTCAACTTACGACTGTATGCTTATGAGTAGGTGCTTCATTAGAAAAGAAGATAATTTTTTTTAATAAAATGGAAATAAAAATAAAACAAATAATGATTTCGCATTCAAAGCGCATAAGTAGTCTTAAGTGCTCTCCGTAATTTTTATTGACTGGCAATCGATAGGCTTTCTGCCTTTACGATTATAGACAGCGGTGAAAGAGGCACTGCACTGATGCTGACCCGAAAGACGCAGGTTCGATCCCGGCCGCGGCGGTCGATTTTCGATGGAGGTGAAATTCTAGAGGCTCGTGTACTGTGCGATGTCAGTGCTCAGTTTTAAGAACCCCAGGTGGTCGAAATTTCCGGAGCCCTTCACTGCGGCGTCCCTGATAGCCTAAGTCACTTTGGGACGGTAAACCTCAATAAACCAAAGCACTGCACTGACTAAGACTTTCAGTCTTATTTTTCAAGATGGCTTAAATTATGCTGGGGGACACCAATACTGAGGTGACAAAAGCTGAAGCCGACGAGATTGAAGAATAGCCAACTACTTCCTACCCGTGACGTTTCTGGCTGTCCTGTTCAACTATAGTCCTGGTGCGGCAGGCCGGTGGCATGTTGTGTTGCGCTCTTAGGACTCTGATGCAGATTAAGTTTATCCTCTTTGATTCTATTTTTCTTACAGCTTTGCCCCATTCTTTAGTGCATCACTGGTTTTGACGCTCCCTCTCCATTTCACCCGTAGATCTCCCTCCACATCATCTTGCAACCTTTTCCTGGATTTTCCTCCGAGCTTTTTCCCGCCAACTTCAAGGTTCATAACCTTCTCTGGAATGTATTCTTCGTTCTTCATCATTACATGAGCAAACCATCGCAGCCTTCCTTCTTGAATTTCTTATTCAATACATGAGACTTTCACCGCTCATCGTATGTGGTCGTTCCGGGCTGTCGTTTCTTGTCGCTCCACACATCCATCTCAGCGTCCTCATTCCTGTAACTTTCACCTTTAGCATGCTCCCCCCCCCCCTCCCTCCCTCTGCACAAACCGAGAAATTTTACACAGAAAAACCGCGGTAAACCACTATATTAGACGATAAACGAAAAAGGCCATCGAAGTACATATTTCAGAACTTCAAATCGCCCAACCATCCCGTCCAATTAAGAGATGCCCATAAACATGCCCCTATACTTCGTCCACTCTTATCTCTACAGAGCAGCATAACAGCGCAAGGCACAAAGGACGGCACGAATAACAGCGACACCCACGTGCACACACTTGAAGCAGGAATTCCACCGAAAAAAAAACGACTATGTAATAAAAGCTGCGTCGCTTCTGATTACGTCAAACAGCAATACAAAGTTTAGACGTGATAAGCTATTCCTGCAAAAAAAAAAAAACATAATTCCACTTTTGTCCAGTCCTCGGACGAACAGCTAGCGAATTTATCTTGAACTCTATAGACATCTGTGCTCCTCCCACTACTAACTTCCTCGCTATCTGGTCACGGTACCTGCTCACTACGTAGATGAGTGAGAATTGTCCTTGCAACAATTTGGTCTTCAGTGATCTCGGGCACCCTAGTGAACCGAACATCGCTGAAAAACCTCGCTTAGCAAGAGGAGGAGGAGGAGGTTGCGAGGAAAAAGAATAAACGGTAACTGTACGTCTTACCACGAATAAGTACAACTGGCAAACAGTCCAATGACATTCGGTTCGAGAAATTTTTAAGCTCTCATACAGCACGGGTGCAAAAGTATTGCCGCTCTATAGCCCACGACCCAGGTCGCTCATTGCTCTATCGCTGATCAAGCTCCTTAGGGCACGTGTCACTGATTAAATCAAGATTTTTCAATTCTACTTCCCTTTTATTAATAAGAACAAAACTGTAAGAACAGATCGTAGCATGTGCGCGCGCGTGCGTGCGTGTCTATCAGTCTCGGTGTGTGTGTATGGGGGGGGGGGGGGGCATGGGTGTGTGTGTATCGATGCGATCGTAGGTTGCAAAACATCCAAACTCAATTTCCTGCCGATGGTTCGGCGAGATGAAAAAATGTCGCCACCGTCTGGAAAACTTTGAAGTAACCAGCGTTAGCTTTATTGGCCATGCGTAAAACGAGTCTCCGCATCCAGCGGGGCCAGTGAAGAAAACCCTGAGCGGTTCGGAAAAGTTACATGACTTTTCCACCTAGCGGAGCGATCGACGCCTAGCACCATTTTTTACCAATTTTAATGGTCGCCATCGTGGATTCGAGAAACCGAAACTATGCCGCCATTTCGTCCCCTGACGTTATACCCGCATAGTTCCACCTCTATCCACCATAATGTACCGTGACGTCATCATTGGCATGCGGCAGGTGGTTGTTTCTACAATGCTGTTGTAGATGGTGCTACAAGTCTCAATGAGATGTGCTGTTTTCTAGTTGCTGCCACAGATGGCGCTGTGATCTCAGGGTGGTAGCAGACCTCACGAAATCTCGAAACGTAATGAGTAAGAGCTAACGCTCTTAAAAGCTTTTGCGTTATTTATTTTCGAAATATTTAAAGCACAAATGTTATGAAATAAGTGAGTCAGCTAGCGGCCACCTTTTTTTATTATTATTATTCAATGGTGCATGGATGCAAAAGAGCCACTCTGGTTGCGTTCCGTGGCGGCTGAACTTATGCTGCGGCATTTTTTGATAGATGAGCAGCGGTTACCACGAACCGCAATCCATGCGCGTCGCCAGTCTGTGTACGAGAGCTTTCACTTTAAGCACAGCTGTCATCGCCTACTCCTAACATTTGATCGATACTGAAGCTCTCGAGAATATTAATGTCATAGCATTTAGGTTGTCGAGTCGCAAAAAAATTCTGGCTTCGCTCTCATGAAATTCGCCGATTGGTCGAGACAGGTCACGTGGCCTTGTGATGTCATCACAACCTGCCCATCGTGGCAGTTTAATTATGACTGAAAGGTCACGTGACGTCGCGACATCATCATCATTGCCTGGCCACCATGACACGTGGCAACCTGCCCACCGGATGTGAGCTATCTGCCCCTTGTTGCACGTGGCAGTGAAATTAATTCAAATAAATTCAATAAATTCAGGTGGCTGTGTTTGAAACAACCACCTGCCGGTCTGAGCAGTGGCGCATCACTTAACCGCTGCGCCACTGCGCCAGTTGTGGTATAAGAACTCTCCGCGATCTATGAATGCGATTGAGAGAGTCTTGACGTCATAAGCACTAATCGCCACCAGTGAACCAATCATAGGGCGCCGCCCAATTTGTAAATCTGAGGACCCCCAAAATTTTGAAAGTCCACCCCAGAAAATGGTTTTAGGTGGACTAGAGGGTTGGTTTAGTATAATCTATATGATAACATTAGACACTCATTGGAGACACCATAGCAGGCAAACTAAATGCTGTCGCATTTTCTTCTTTAAGAATGTGGTTAAGAAGGCCCCCAAGTTTTTCCATTGAACTCTGCTCCTAAGAAAAAAAAAATACCTGAGATATTGCTTGGGCGTCAAACTTGTGTCCTCGGAATTGGCAGCACGATTGGTTACAGTAAGCGCGAGGAATAAAAATAATGAAGAAACTGCCTGACTATTCACTCGTCTTCCTCCCATGGTGGATCGATGCCAGCGTAAGTTTCACTGTTATATACTTTGCTTGCAGTAGTAGTAGTAGTAGTTGCAGTAGTAGTAGTAGTAGTAATAGTAGTAGTAGTAGTAGTAGTAGTAGTAGTAGTAGTAGTAGTAGTAGTAGTAGTAGTAGTAGTAGTAGTAGTAGTAGTTTCATTTAAAAAAAACTGACGGGAAAGATGTTGCCAGCTGTAGCAATTACTTTCTAATATATAATAGTAATTGCTATATATTAGCACCTAGCTGCGGCCGGCGGAAATAAAAGGGATAGGGAGTGGACAGTGAGGGGAAGTATACAGAGGGGAGCGATAGCGAAAAAAGACAGGGGAGAGCTATGTATACTATTTTACAAAATGCAAAAAGTAAGCAAGTATTCGCCTCTCGCGCACGATCGAGTGTCCAGGCAATCTCAGAAATTGAACTGCATGCGAGCGCCCACCGCACATATCTACACAAAATAGAATACGTAAACAATGCCACCCGCACGTGTCCTGTCATTAGTATAGCCTTTTTCAGCGGCGCATTACGTTCTCTGAGTTGGCGCATCAATTTGTACGCATCCCATATTTCTCTAAGTCAGTACCAATCTCCACCCATAAAGCCTTTTCGCCGCTGTCTATTTCTTCCATCTCGCCACGCGTGCAGAAATGAATATCAGTAAGCCCTGTCGACAATTCAACGTTTTTATCACTTGTTTTTCTTGCTTACGACTGATATTGGCGAGGGTGATCCAGCCAAATGCAAGAAATAAGACAGAAAAGTTGAATTCCGTTTTCAGCTCCACAGCTCACCGCAGCGTCCATGTTTCTATGACATCAGCACCACCTCCACTCACAACCGTCTTAGATGCAATCTTTTTATTTCGCTGTGTATGCTGCAATGAATATGAGAAAGCCTTGTTCACACACAGAGAGAAAGAGAGGGAGATGTTTATTCTCTATCCCTCTCAACAAGGCTTTCTGACGTTCATTGCAGCATACATGGCGAAACAATAAAAAAAAAGGATCAAATATCGCTGTGAAGGGAGGTGGCGCTGATGTCATAGATACACGGACGCTGCTGTGAACTGTGGAGCTGAAACTGAGGCAGCGAAGAAACAGCTGCGGCTGTCGCTACCTCCGGCTCGTTGCGCCGGTCGACGCGGCGCATTAATGAAGCGACGTGAGTCATGAGGAAACAACGTGCACAAAGCCGCGCGCTATGTGCTTGAAAATGGCACGAGGCACGACCTCGCGCACTCAAGAGCTATAGGTCTCTGCGTTAGTAGTCTTTATATCCGCGCGACGTATACACGCTGTGCCATTTGCTAAACACTTGCTGAGCGATAAAAACGAGACAGCCTACGGGCATTCATGGCACGTAATTCTACTGCTCCCTTCTCGAACACCTTTCGCTCACGGCGCGCTTGGCGTGTCCACCCAGAGGGTGGCAGCTCTTGCGCTTTCTATTATTGCCTCATAACCGATTTTGCACGCAGACCTTTGCAACAAGCATCCCTTGGGCGTCACCATGCTGCTCGCTGTGGACTGATGTGAGCGCGTGCGAAAAGCACACAACGCATGCTGTATGACTTATTTGCGTAAGCAATGCTATAGGGTTCGTGCCTGCGAAAGCTCGCTCTTTGGGTTCAATGGTTCAAATGCTGAGTTCCTAAGAAAATTATGGGCTTTAAGATATCAGAAAGAGGAAAAAGGCGCAGAGTAGCTGAGGAAATAATGAAAATCACTCGTGCGGGTTTGCAATGTCGGGTTCGTCCTGAAGCTGTTCTATAAGCATGTTAGAACTGCGTTGAAAGATGGTAAAGCACTGAGCAAAGACGGTTGTTCGGTAATGGCGAAGACGAACACGTTCGATGATGATGATGATGATGATGATGATGACGATGCAAACATTTTGATTGGAACTAATATTGATGGTCGGCCCCCCTCCCCATTCTGGGAGGTCATTGGACCTTGCAGCCGTTCAAGCCCTTTCGGGAATCTCCTGCTGGGCTTTCGGGTCTGAACTGGACAGCATTTCCTCCCACCGCTCAGTCGTCGGTTCTTTTATCCTTTCTATTTCTATGTTGTTTTTGTAGGCGCACATCATGTGGTATACGTCCGTCTCTATGCCACAGTGTGCGCATTGTGGCTCATACTCGTCTGGATAGATTGCGTGAAGTCTTCTTGTGCTTGAGCATGTGTTTGTACTCTTCTTAGTGCTGTAGCATTTCTGAGTGTATGTGGTCAGCATGTTTGAGGATGTCATGGGTTGATAGGTTTGTTCTGAAACCAAACATGGTGGTTAGGGTTCTGCCTTTTTCTTCCATGACCCTTTCGTAGATTATCTTCTCAAAAATTTTCCACGAGCACGATGTCAGCGATATCGGCCTTAGGTACGCTACGTTTATTTCTTTCCCCGGCTTTGGTAGGAGGTGCACCTCTGCCGTCTTCCGGCTCGGACTATTTTTCCTTCGGCCCGGCCGTTATTAAAGAATTCTGCTAGTATTTTTAGTGAGGCTTCATATCGGGGTTGGCCAGCATCTTTTCTGTGACTCCGTCCTCGCCCGGACTTGCATTCGTTCTCATTTCCAGCATGGCTGCTGTTACCTCCTCGATCGTAACTTCTCTGTCCATTACCAGATTCTGTTCTCCTCCGTACTCTGGCTGTGCCGTGTTGTTTTCACCGACCTAAATGTATTTGTGCGTTAGGTCCTCTATTAATTCCTTTTCATTGCCTTTGTAGCCATCTACGGCTCTAGTCAGGTTGGCCCGGCGTTCTCCCTTGCATTTCTTATATGATCGACTATGCCCCTTAGGAGGGTCCATGTTTTTGTTAAACTTAATTTGCCCCTGAGAGAGTCGCATAGTCTGTGCCAGTTGGCCTCGGCTAGCCCCCAAGCATATTTTTTTCTGCTGTTTAGGCGAGTTCCGCTTTTCGTTTCTTTAGCTTCTTGTTAAGATGCCGCTCCTCCCACGTTTTCGTAAGGCTCCTTCAAGCATCCCATAGGCGTAGCATGTGCTAGTCGCTTGCTGGCGCTAGGAGTTGTTACGACCCACGCTTCGTAGTCTGTTATCTGCTCCGCCTCTCTCTGCTCCCTGTTTTTCCCGATTTTGATCCAGCCCCTCATGAGAATGTAAAGATAGCTCCCTAGGTTTTCTCCTCCGTCCTCCCATTCTGCCCTCCTACTCCTTCTTAATAGGTATGGCTGACAGCCCTGCATGTGCCATCTGCGGGTGTGATGAGACTATCGCCAACATTCTTTGTGGATGCCCTGCCTACCGCGCCGACAGACAGTTTCCCTGCCGTGCACTGGAGAATCTCGACCTGCGCCCACTGACGGAAACGAAGATTCTCGGCCACTGGCCGCGGTGGTCGTGGGTGGTGAAGGCGTCCAAGGCACTGCCCCGCTTTTTGAGGGCTTCTGGCCTGCACGATAGGCTGTGACTTTACTGAATGGTGTGATTTTAATTTCCTGTAACTGTCTTTTCTCCTTCATCTTTTTCTCCCCTCACCCCTTTTCCCCCATGCAGGGTAGCAAACCGTCTATTCGTCTGGTTAACCTCCCTGCCTTTCCTCCTCCTGTCCCTGCTGATGTTATTTCCTAGCCTCGTTGGCTTGCTTGGGTCTGTGTTGGTGGCTTCCCTGGTTAGTACACTATAAGCCTATATGGCGCCGGTGGGTCGTTTCCCCCTTTTTCTGGGAGCTGTCGTCTCTGTGGGAAGTCGAGGGGAGGTTTACTGAGCGGCGTCACGCCCGCGTTAATCCTTTCGGCTCTGGCGCCAACTCGTCGCGGTGCATTGGCCGCCACAACGTGCAGGTGCCCCCGCTCGCTGCTGCGTCTCGTCCCCTGCTGGCCGGTCGTGCACGAGGGGTTTGAACTGTGACAGCACGTCGCGCTCTTCGGACGCTACCCAAGGCCGTGGTAAATGGGGAGTGGGACCATGAACGGCCTTGTGGGGGTCGCAAGGGGTCGACGACCTTTTCCTGCTGAGGAGGTTCCTTTTACTGTCAGCCGAGACGGCAAAGCCCATTCAGGGGGCGCCTCGATGGCGCCTCGATGGATTGCACATGTTTCGAGCTGTGTACGCTAAACCACACACCCGGCACGTTCCAGGAGGTGCGGGGCTCCGTAGAGTCGGGCTCTGGCGAGCCTTGGGCTTCGCCCATTTCTATGTGTGGTGCCATTATACTGCTATTGGTTGAAATTAGGC
The DNA here is from genome assembly GCF_052857255.1 of Amblyomma americanum. NCBI lineage: Eukaryota > Metazoa > Arthropoda > Arachnida > Ixodida > Ixodidae > Amblyomma > Amblyomma americanum. Next base: position 58,501,956 of record NC_135502.1, read on the forward strand.
GAGAGCTGGATTAGTAAAGCTCCGCCCAATTATCGAAGGGTTTAAAACCTACGGCAAACAAAGAGTTTTGAAACAGCCGCTTTTAAACAACCCTTTTTTAAAGTGCCCTTTTTCTCACCTGCCTTGTATTTCCATCCCGTCTTTAATAAATAAGTTTTGTTGTCAAGTTGGAGTTGTTACCCCAACCGGCAACGTGTCGCCGACCGAGCGGACGAAGACCCGAAGTGCTCTTCGTACTGCTAACCACCGTGTATACGATCACCGGCCATCGTGCCATCGTCATTCATCGCTCGGGACGAGCAACCGACCAGCACCAACAAGCCATCAGAGATCACAGGGGGTGGAAAGTTTAACTAACGTGCACTCCCTTTTAAAAAAGAGAGAGGACTGCTTACTCCCTTTTTACTCCTTTCTGTTAAGAGCGTAGGTGGCTTTACACCCCTCCGCAAAAGTGGAGGAGACCACGTGAACTGACCTCACTGCGTGCCAGCGCTTTCTCAAGCTGCTGCGTCTGTTTTCAAGATATGCATAGGGTACCTGACCAAATACATTAGCCTGTCTTCCCTTATACACCTCTGTCGGACACGCCTCTATATGCAATAAAATCGGAATGGCCGCCATTCGCATGGTCTGTCGACTTTTGCGCACGACTTTACGTGGAAACCACCTCTGCGCATAAGTTATGCGGTGTTGAGGATCGGGCTCCAACACCATCGCAGGCCACCAGTGTCGGGGATTGCGCTTCAACGCCACCGGTGCGACCAGAGTTGGAGACGGAGGGACCCTTGAGTAGGCTGACTTGTTCATCCCCACAGGTCCCGTCCCCGAATGACGTTACCGGACTCCGTTAGGAAAGAAACTGTACAGTAGGGTTATTTACATTTTAAAGCACGAGAATCAAAAGTGGGGATCTCTCCGAATGAGGATGATTTTCACTGCACTCACTGTCGAGCTTTATAATCGTTCTTCGTCCCTAAATTCCCTAGGTTGAGGACGCCCTCGCCGGGGTGGGAGTGGCCTGAAACTTTCATTCATGCGCACAAACTCACACCACCGCACATAGGGACACGCTCCCTGTCACATGTCGAGCCTGGGAGAGAGGAGGATGCCGTCGGTTCACGTCGACTGCGGAAGGTGATGTTACCTGCCAGTCGAGATTCCCACGCGCTGCTGACACCTGTTCTTCACTAGATGTCAGCCGACGCGCCAGGGCTAGATCGCAAGGTCGGGGTCGAGAAGCCGAAAGAGGTCGTTCGAAAATGCTTGCGAAAAATGCGAACGACGAGATATTCTAATACATATAGAATATCTAATATCTAGAATATATAATATATAATATATCGAGATATTCGTCAGAGATATTCTAATCAGCGGCGCCGACCGCGACCTTAGAGGCGGAAAGAAGCGAGCCAGTATACAGTCCAACGAGTCATTTTTTCGAGCAGGAGTTCATATCCGCCCTCAGTGAAACGCGGTTGCATAATAAGATGAAAAAAATGGGGGGGGGGGGGGGGGGCATAAAAAATCTTCCTGTTCGCTCATTTGGGAGCCAAGGGTTCCCCAATTAGTTTTCTTCGAGGCAGCGGCTTATTCTCAAATTTATTCAAAAGCGAGAAAGGTGTTGCGAACGTGTTTTAGGCTTGGAGCTTCGTTCACTCGCGCACATTCTATTCTCTTAAATATTCCAAAGTAATCTGTTAAAAGGCCAGTGAGTAGTATCTATGCAGAATTTGGCGTTAACTTCGCGCGCGACTTACAAACAGGCGGCCTCAAAATTGCTTAAGCCGCATTATTATTCGCTCGGCGATGTGGCGTCGACTGAGAAAGGTGTTCTCCGAAGTACGCCTACGGTACGAAATCATCTTTTTCCGTGGAGATGATTGTAGTATAGGTCAGCACAGGTAAACTTGTTGAGCAGATGCCAGCCTGTTGTTGCACCATGTACGGCCGAGATTATTCGATTTATGTTCCTCCTGTTCTTCAGTGAACTATCCCGCCGTTATCGAAAAAGAGTATAATCAGTATATGACTATACCTTGTCCTCCTCGAGAACGAATGCACTGGCGGCGGCACTGAGGATTGAACCCCGCACCTCCCGCATGCGAACCCAGCCGCGGCGGCCGCGTTTATGTGGAGGCGAAACAGAAAAGGCTCCCTGATTGATCGATCGATTGATTGATTGATTGATTGATTGATTGATTGATTGATTGATTGATTGATTGATTGATTGATTGATTGATTGATTGATTGATTGATTGATTGATACTGATATTTTATTTCCCTCAGAAAAAGACGTTGTTCCTCGCCCCCGGCACGCAAGCTTGGGAGACTGGGAGTAGCTCGTCCGCGGTTAGAGAGGCTGGCTAGCATGCAGTCCTTGGACTGGTAGCGGCCTCTTCCGTCAGATGGATGGTGGTGCGCTGGAGCTCAGGGTCCGGGCTTCTTAGCAGGGTCTCCCAGGCTTCTCTACTATCAATATTGTTGCCCGTCCCTGAGAATTTGGGCACTCCCAAATTATGTGGTTAAAAGGCGCCTGTGTGCTACGCGATGTAAGTGCATGCGTTAAAAGTCCCCAGGTGGTCGAAATAATTCTCGAGTCTTCCATTGCCGAACCTCTTTCTTTCTTTGTTCTTTCACTCTCACATCCTCCTTTCTCTCGCGGTGCGGTAGAAGTGTCCACAGAGAGGTGAGACAGTTACTGCTCCATTTCCTTTCCCCAGAGACCACTAATCGCGCCCGCATAAGCATTCGCGGGGCTTCGAACGATGGCACCCTACTTCGTGTCAAAGCTCACGCACGTTGAAAACGAACACCGTTTTTCGAGGAAAGGAAATGGCGCGGTAATTGTTTCACATCTCGACGGACACCCGAACTGCACCGTAAGTGAAGGGAGGAAGGTTAAAGCACGCGTTTTGTCGCGTTTGTGAGCAAATGTCGCTAAGCCTGCACTAAATGCTCTGGCTCCTCGAAGCAGTGTTTCGACGTCGTGTACGACTAGTATAGGATAACTTTATTGAGCTCTAGCGCACGTGCTTTTATGCGGTTCAGATGGGTCCATCTCCGCAGCGGTCGGTTGCCCCTATTCCAGGGCTCCGCTGGATGCTGCCGTCAGCTGACCTCGTTGTGTAGTTTGCGAGTATCGTGCGCGCACAAAACTCCCGTTCGTCTAGCGATCGTTCCTCCTTCTCACGTGATATGGTTGTGTAAAGTTACAGTTTACACCTGCCAATAAAGAAGAATAATAAACAAGGAAAAACAATGAAATGGAACGACGCATAATATGTCTATCTGGGTATATATAGTGTGGAGAGCGGTGGCAGGCGGACATCGGATGCCCTTAAGGATGCAAAAATGAAACAAAAAAAAAAGCACAACGTGCGATGTGGAGAGACGAACAAGAAGAGGGGGGTGTCTCCGCGCATCAAGGGAGGCCTAGTGGAGCAAAAGTTTCGGGGCGTCGCGTTTCTTCCCCTTCTGGGTGCGAGCCAGGGACGCCGGAGGGGTATTAGAGAGGGCGTGGGTCGGAGCCGCGGCCCGCCGTCGCTGGGCCTCGGCGCCAGGCGGGCCCGCGGCCGGCGTCGGGTCTGGCGGCGGCGGCGACGGCGCCGTGACGCGACGCCGCGACGATGGGGGCTGTGTTCATGTGTGTGTGTGCGTGTGTGTGTTTGTGTGTCTGTACACGGGACTGGGAGGCGGCGCACTTTGCAGAACTTCTCCCGAGGCGCCGTCGTCACGCGGGCGCGGGGCCGCTGCCGTCGCTCGTGTGGGTGCCTTTCGCTGCCCCCTGCCACTGCCTCCCCCCTCTCTCTCTGCTTGCGTCTCCCATGTTTTGGTCGCTGCATGTGAAGTTCCTGACTTCTCCTTTTTTCTTTTTTGCTTTCCGTATCTCTTTCTCTCTATTCATCTGCCGTGTTTTTAGACCGTTAGAAGTGCCGCTTAGGCACTTTCCCCTCTCAACTCCCTCACTACCCCCTCTCTCTCTCTGTTTCTATACATCTACCATGTTTGGGTCGCCGATAAAAAGTCGCGCACCATTTCTCCCTTTCGCGAGAAACTTTCCCCGTCGAAGAGAAGAGGGCGCTATGGAGAAACTACGAAGCGAGAAAAGTATGCGAAGGGAAGAGCTGCGCGGAACAGAAACGCGCGAGCGATTGAATGAACGGAGAGGGCTCGGCGATAGCGGCGGCGCAGCGACCGTTCGCGAGGCGCACACGAACAATGCGCGTGCCAGTGCTGCAGGCAGCGCCCTCGCGGTTACTGAGGCTGGCCCGACGGATTTATGGCTGTTTTGATTGGGCCGGGACCTCGCGTGGCACTCAGTCGCTGACTGATGTCCGAGCCTGGTGCCAGCCGCCGCGACGGAGCCACCCTGCTGACGCCGCCGGAGAAATTTATGTCGGCGGCGAACTTTTGCCGCGGCGCGCGCTTGCTTTGTCTTTCTTTTATTCGCTATTAGGGGCGGTGGTCGCGATGCAACGCTTGCGGAAGACGACGGCGGCTGTCCGGTCGTATATGTCGCGTGTGTAAACAGCGCTGCAGCAGGGAAGGCTTGATGTCGCCGATTGGCTGTACGCCCAGTGTCGCCCGAGTTTGTTTTTGAGCTTTGTTGCGTGCGCTGCGCATGAGCCCTGGAGAAGGATATATAAAAAATTGTCAGAAGCCTTTGCTCTGCCAGGACGGAATGGTTGTCCGCCATCTCTTCTTCAGTGTCGCCGGAGAACAAAACATGGCTCGAGAACCACGTTGCACGTAACTTTAAGAAGCTGGGGAAACTTGACGCAGACATCAAAGCGATACATTAAGTCTGCAATCGGGCTCATTCGATTCACGAATTATTCTTCAGTACTGAATGCTTGCATTTTCGAGCGACTAGAGCCGACTGTATATTTGGATACAACTCAAGGTCGAAGCGGCGAACTCCCTTCAAAGCAGACCCTCCAAGCGATGGCGATCTGCCTATTGTGATTAGGCCGCGGTCAACCGCATTGCACCTGCTAGTGTGGGATCGCAGGGGCATATAGCAGGTGCAAGGCGGTTGACCGCGGCGTCATTACACTCAATAATGATAGTGGTGGTGGTGGTGGTGGTGGTGATGATGATGATGATGATGATGATGATGATGATGATGATGATGATAAAACACTTTACTGATCCCATAGGCTTGTGACACCTGGTCTGTTCGCTGCCTTTCCCTGGATGGCCTCGCTTGAGAAGCATTCGCCGCTTCGTTCTTGAGCTGTACCCGACTACAGTGAAAGCTTTGTTTTATTTCCCTTCACTTTCCAAGCAGCAAGGAGCTCGACTCACGGCTGCGATGAGGCGGCGCATTGATGATGTGTTTCTGCACATTCACATTTCTCTTCTGCCCTCGTCATCACCCTCTTTCTTTCCCTCTCGCTCTCTGCCACGGTGCAGAGTAGCAGGCTGGAGAATTACTGTTCGGACCGACCGCCTTTATTCGCCGATAATTATCTATGTCCCTCTAGAATGTTTAAGGTGTTTAACTCATTGCTTTTCTGTCACCACGTCTATAGCAGTCATCTTAATATTTATGTACGTGTGCCCAAAAATTTTGATAGGAGGATAAAAACAGCGGCTGGTTTCTTCGCACCCTTCGTTACATCGGCCATCGTGCGCGCAAAGATCAACGTCAGCCTTTTCAGCTAACGTAGCCTTCACTTGCAGCATGTTTTCTTGACCTTATTATCGATAGAGAGAGATTTGGTTCTACGGAATTTTTCTCGCTTATAAGTAAGTAAAAAACTACAAACTTCGACCATCGTCACCGTCCTTTTAAAACACTTACCCGAGAAAAAAAGAAGAAAAGGCAGAATATCGCTCGGCGTAGGTATCGTGATGTGTTGCCCAGCTTAAGCCCTGGCATAAACCAGAAGCTTGCCTTTCTAAAAACACAGTATTGGGGCCGGAGTCTGGCACATGACTTTGTGCTATGAGCCCAAGTTAAGACGTAACGAATAGAAGCCGACGAATACAGACCTTATGCTGTATTACTTGAGTCGGCGGATAACTAATCCTGCTTTTTGCACCCTACACGTGACTGCTCACATCAAAGCGTGAATGGCGTCTTTTTGCGATGCGTGTGAATGTAGTATAACCGCCGTGTGGCGTTTGCTGTGGTTAAAGCAAGACAGTCGCATTTCGGTGCGTCGTAGTATCGTACTGCCCGCTTATTATCGACTTAGCTTGATAGTACACAGGTAGCGCATTCCTCTGATATCACTGTCGTTCTCCTCAGTTTCTCACTATGCTTCTATTTCTCCATCTCGTTAGCGTAGAGTAAGTGATAAAAAACGCGGCCTCAGTGTCAAATGTCGCAGTGGTAGAAAGATCCTGTCTGATCCTATCTATCTTATATAAGAAGCTACATGACGATAAAGACATCCGTCTCGAATGGAGAAGAAATACGGATTACTTTAGCTTTCTAACGCGCAGCCTTGCGTCATTTTACTTTAAAGCGGGCTTCACCATATAACAATCTACACTGCAGTGAAACAAACCCGAAGTAGACACTTTAGATGCGATAACCAGCAGCAGCATCAGGAGAGATGAGGAGCAAACAAGCTGTACAACTTACGTCCATCCAGCACAGGGAAGCGAGAAATAAAATATACAGGCACAAAATAAAATGCCTGAAAGTAGAGAAGAGAAACTTTGAGGCACAGAAGCGTTGCGCTACCACGAGGTATCACGTTCGGCCCTGGCCGATGGAGGCGAAATACTTCGATGTAGGCGAAATACTGAGGTTTCGGTGCGCGTTAAAGAACAACTCGTGGTTGATGTCACCCGCAGCCCTACACTGTGGTATTTCACACAGACCACGGCGCAGCTTCGAACGTACCAAATTTAAGTATAAAATTTGCGCAGCTCAATTGAAATCAGTGCGATCAAGCGCTGCAGGGTTCTGGAGTGAGCTGTACTGATCGCAGCACCAGCGAGGTCACTCATGAATCATGATGCTGATGATGATGCTGTTGCGGCCATTCCCCATTGTATCGGGAAGTCACAGCGTACTCGATCAGGATGATTGTGGTGATGACGATGATTAAGGTAAGGAGGAGAGGAAAAATAGAAAAAAGCAAGTCATGATAAAAACCGGCGGAATGATGGATGGGTAAGGTTACAAAGTGCAGATGGCATGTGTTGGCACGAGCTCCGAATGCCAGCGGGCAGATCCCTACATGCTAATGTCGGCACAAAAATCGAAATATCGTTAGAGGAGGCAATGCTAATATTTTGCTCATAGGGTACCTAAAGTCAAAACACTCCGCAAAGTTCACAGCCATCGACCGACAGCAGTGACTTGACACATATGGCAAATGTTTGATTGAAGACGAGGGCACTTATATGGAAAATCATTTATGGAAGACGAGGGCATTTAAGGGAAAGCTCAAGGCTCAAGCACACCACTGCATTTTAATGACGAGTTGTCGCGAATCTGAATCTATTGGAAACCAAACTGTCAACGAACTTAAACAGCCTTAAGCTAGAGAACTTAAGCGCAAAGAACATACAAGCTGTGAAGAGGAACTCAAAGGGTATTGTGTTTATTGTTCACTCAAGGTCATTCCCTTTTCATTAAAATATGTTAAGAGCAATTCGCTATTGGTAAGGAAAGTGGGGACTTTGCCCGCCAACTTTACCATATGTGAATCAGATAAGCATGGTCAGCGTCACATAAACGTATGTTATCGAGATGTGAACAACAATGGGCTTTTTCTAAGCCAGGCAGACTTGTGCCGCCAACCTCACCACATTATTATCAGATAAGATTGGTTAACGCAACATTTCTAATCTTATCAGAACGAGATGAATGATGGACATTATTCTCATATCTTTCTGCGCGTATAAGGTCAGGTTGTGACTGATCGGCGATAGCCTCATGGGCTATCGTGACTACTGGCGTCGACTAGCGACGAAAAACGTTTACGCGTGAAAAGCGTCGTATTAATATTGTTAATAATACCACTAAGAATAGTTTTATTAATATTATTAATTATTATATCATAATGTATTATTATTGATATAGTAATACAGCAGAATTAACCAGCTCCAGGAGCCTTAACCTTTGCCATCTCGCCTACGACTTTTAATAATAATTATTGGTTTTTGGGGGGAAAGGAAATGGCGCAGTATCTGTCTCATATATCGTTGGACACCTGAACCGCGCCGTAAGGGAAGGGTAAAGGAGGGAGTGAAAGAAGAAAGGAAGAGAGAGGTGCCGTAGTGGAGGGCTCCGGAATAATTTCGACCACCTGGGGATCTTTAACGTGCACTGACATCGCACAGCACACGGGCGCCTTAGCGTTTACGACTTTTAGCAAAAACCATATCGGTACACACTGTCAACCATAGAGTTTCTTACTATTAACTAGAGGGAAAGCTGGCGCCTCGTCTATGGGAGTTTGCATGGAGGTTGCTCGAGGCCACCTCAGCCACCGTAGGCGCTCTAAGCATCATGGGGTGGAGAGCTACCGACTGCAGAACCACGACTTTTGGCCAAAAAATATTGAAAAGCAAACGTTGTTCGATAATGAAGAATGTCCTAACATTCAATATCCTGTCCATGAATTACAACAAACGAGCAGAAAAGCATGTAAATCTAAAGTTTGCCCAAAATAAGCGATGGCTTGCTCTCCTATTGGCCAAGTATTGGAGACCACAAAAGCCAATATTTCGTGCTTAACAGGCGCACTTTTAAAAATAGATATGTTTTTTTTTAAATTTGGTCGCATGAACACTTTAAGAGGTTTTTTCGCTGCATTTCGGAAAACAGAAACCTTTTTATTGGCGTCGTGTGCTGTTGCGTTTTCGCTACTATGGCTTTTGCGCACTACTTTTTCGCCAAAGTCGTCTGCGGGTGAGGCGCGCTGTGGATACGGAATGGGGCATCTCAGTAACGCCTCTCATTCGCTGTTTAATTGTATCGTTTTCCTTCGGAGGGTGACAGCTAGCACTTTCTTCTGCTGCATTTGCCTGAGTTGTTCAGCTGCACTCCAAAAGTGAAAATAATTGCCAGACGCCTTCACATAACTTATATACGGTGCACTTTTGCTCAGAATTACCGTAAAAAAATTTCGCCTGGTCTGTGGGCTGTGGGCGCCGTCGCGGGAGAAAGGGCGACTATAGCGCAGTACGGAGGGATTTAATGCTGCGGCGTGTGCAGCTTGTCTCCCCGTCTATCTCTTTCCGGTCAAAGGCTGAGCATCTTTGACCGCGAATTTGGCTCATTTAGAAGCTTCAACGGTAGAAATCTAGAAGGCAGGAAGATGTGATGCATGACAACACAAAACGAAATGAACAAGGGTCGGGGGACCAATACGCTGGTCAGCATTTCGAAAGACGAGAGGACTTGTCTTTGTATTTTGAGTAGAGCTTTTAAGGAGTGAAGCTATTAGTGGCATGGTTCTCAGCAGCCTTCGTGCACGGTTTCCGTAGTGGCGAGGCTCTGCTTATAATCACCACCCCTACCCTCATCAGCCACTACTAGGCATATCCCATTGATCGCCAGATAGCCCTGTTCTGCGCCAGTCACGGCAATCACAGTCATTTATTGAATCAATCAATCAATCAATCAATGGTGAAAGCCACGAGTCATACATCGCAATCCTCATAACCAGTCAGTCAGTCAGTCAGTCAGTCGGTCGGTCGGTCGGTCGGTCGGTCGGTCGGTCGGTCGGTCGGTCGGTCGGTCGGTCGGTCGGTCGGTCGGTCGGTCGGTCGGTCAGTCGGTCAGTCGGTCAGTCGGTCAGTCGGTCGGTCAGTCAGTCAGTCAGTCAGTCAGTCAGTCAGTCAGTCAGTCAGTCAGTCAGTCAGTCAGTCAGTCAGTCAGTCAGTCAGTCAGTCAGTCAGTCAGTCAGTCAGTCAGTCAGTTTCCACCGAAAGAAGGTATGGAGTGCATCAGGAGAAAGGCATCCGAAGAGCTTCGCAAACTTTTGAGCTCTAAGTGAAAAAAAAAAGGCACAATGCGGTGCGAATTACAATTATCCGTACTAATTTTCTAGCCTAATCTTCCCACCTAACAGTCTCCAAGGTGCGGAGAGAAGGTTAGAAAATTTCTCGGACTGGGGTCCTGCTTTAAGTGCGTGAAGCCATCGGGTTTATTTGGGGTTTAAAAAGAGCCCTGTGCTGTTAATTGGCTCAGGGCAGGTATAATTAGGTCACAGGAAACCATAGAAGGTGTAGAGGTTGCAGGTTCGAACGAGAAGGATTAGTCGGAGAGATAAGAACAGGTGTTAAGCTAGCTAACAAGTGTGGCAAGGCGACAAGTGAAAAGGATGGCTTGTATTCATCTACAGTCGTGTTGGGACGGCAGTCTGGTGAATACACGCTGCGAAATGCTGAAATATTTCGCTATGCGGTCTGCCACGCTTCCTTCTTGAATGGTAAAATAAACAAAAAACTACAGAGAATGGTTACCACATTCGAATCAGTACGAAAGCACGGATTTGTGCTACGTATCTAGAAGACGAAAATGAGCGTGCAGTGCCGCGGGACGGAGCGCTCGCACTAGGCCAGCTGGGAACAGACAACTGGACAGCGGGCGAATTTGCTCGGGGTCGGTACCCATCGGATTAGCGCTTACGCACTAATAACTTGATAGGAACATCACGGTTCTGTCTATCATGACGACTTGGCCATGCTAGCACCGCGCGTCTGTGGCCACCGCGCGGGTGGTTGAACGGCGCTACTCTGACTGCAGTCTTGATATTGAAGAATATCGCTCGCGTGCTTTATCTCTCGAAAAAGAACAAAGCACGCGGCTGATTGTCGACTCCTGGAAGCGTGTGAGTATTATCTTGGACCACAATCTCTCAACCTATTGTCAATGGCTCTGCTGAAGGTGGTCTACAGACCTGCTACAGAGGCAAACCACTACAATGGGAAAAACCACGAGGCAAACATTGGCAATCCTCTCATGAATTCAGCAACGTTTAGGCTCTAACAACCCGAAAGGCAGTAGATGTGACGGATTCTCGAGATCGATTAACAGATAGGGTCACTGATTACAACGAATTTAGCTAATGGCAAATTTAAATTATAGGGATTGCAAGGCAAGGTTTCTGTGCGTTGTTGAAGCATCCGGGACCATGCGCTTGGGTTAATTATTTTCGAAGTGTTGATTGTTCAACTGGTTCTTGCAGAAATATTAGCTGCAGGTGCGGGTAAACTAATAAGTTATTTCTTTCTTTCAAGCCAAAATCTACCACCTCGGACAATGCAGTTTAGGAAGATTACGACACGGAAATTACGACACCCGAATGCAGAAAAACGTTGCATCAGATATCTCTGTTTGTGCTGCACTATTCCGTATAGTTACTCATAACGAAAACAACCTATCGCATTTTCCTGCTGATCCTTATTTACATTTTATTATGATAGCAGGCTTTATGATCAGCGTACGCTTAATTATCTCGTCACTGACTGGATAATTCATTTATTAAACATTCATAATCGCTCTACATCGCGCATAAATGATCTCTGCAGCGAATTTCAGTTATCCGGCTGTCTTCGCTAATGTTAAACCTAACATATTCATGCAGACAGAAATTCGCGACCACTCTACTATTTTTTTTCTTCGAGTGGACTACACGTATACACTACTATCTAACAATACGCAATGTACATTATATTTGACTTTTGTCAATCATACTTTTGTCGAAGCCGACACCTATACCACTGCTGACACTTGTCATCTTGACATGTTCTGGCTGCGCTCATCACAATTGGTGTACATGCATGTAAACTGAGATATCAGACGCTATACATGCGCTTTTCTTCTTGACATGTTCTGGCTGCGCTCATCACAATTGGTGTACATGTATGTAAACTGAGATATCAGATGCTATACATGCGCCTTTCTTACACATCTCCTGTTGAACGTGGCGCTTGCTGTGGTGCCCTTTTCCCAGCGCACTGGGGTTCATTAGTCAAAATAAGCAAGAAAATATTTTTACTGTTACGCGGTTTGCTCTTCGCGCTTTTGGGGCGGAGTTAACTGCCGCGAGCATGTGACGAATTAGCGAAAGTGCATTACTTGACAAAACTTGCCGCTAAACTAGCTGGCGCTAGTTAAAACGTAACAGCCCAGAAAGGGAAATCAAAAAACGAGACAAGCACTGGAGTCAACCATCGCCATTTGACGTTTAATTCCGCGCAGTTGCCGTATTTTATTTCAGAGTTCTGTAGCTGCTAAGGTCACCAGATGCCTTTTTAATGTCATTTTATCACTTGCCATCGTGAACTCCGCGCTAAGTATGCCAGCTTTATCACTAATTCGTGCCTTGTCACTGCGCTCTGCTGTATAAACTGCGTTGTCGAGAGCAATACCGAACGGCGTTTGAATCCGTGGCTACCTTGCCTGGTAAATTAAAGTGGATGTGCAATTTTCACTGCTTTTTTCATTAACTTTTAGTCCTATTATAGTTCTTTGTTGTTCTAAGCTTAGAGCTTCCAGAAGGCTGACTATGTCCTCCTTGACGTCTGTGTGTATAGCTTTACAGTTTACCAATACATGTTAAATGTTTTCTGCGCTACTCCCGCAAGCTACATAAATGTCGTCTCCCTGCTCATACTTACTTCTAGGGTATACTGCCTGATTCTAAGGCAGCCTGAGCCGCCGCGGTGGCTGAGTGGTTATGGCGCTCGGCTGCTGGCCCGAAAGACGCGGGTTCGATCCCGGCCGCGGCGGTCGAATTTCGATGGAGGCGAAATTCAAGAGGCCCGTGTGCTGTGCGATGTCAGTGCACGTTAAAGAACCCCAGGTGGTCGAAATTCCCGGAGTCCTTCACTACGGCGTCTCTCATAGCCTGAGTCGCTTTGGGACGTTAAACCCCCCCTTAAAACAAATCTAAGGCAGCCTGACTGAATTGTCATACAGTGTTTTTTTTTCCGGATTTTCCTCTTTCCAGGTCTGTATCCACGCAACGATTCTTTTGCTTCCATTTTTTGTCTCTGCAGTTAGTGCTGTCGGCTTCGCGGACTTTCTTTTTGATGTCCATGGCAAGTTCCTTTTCCTTGTTGTTGCCTGTGCACCCTGTGGTAAGCTTTCTAGTCATTTTCCTCCACCGCGTGTCAACATTTTTATTGTACAAGTACCCCAAAACTCTGGCCCCATTTTCTCTTTTCACCCATTTTTCTCAATCTCTCTTCAAACGACATTTACTATTTTCTTCCCGAACTCCAAAGGGCGATCAACCCGTAGCCTCTTGTAAAGCTTCGTTTGGTGTCTTTACATGAGCCAACCTGCCGACGATTCACTGGTCAATCTCTAATCTTTGTAGCACATAGGTTATATCAAGTACGACAGCTCGTTTGGAAATGTCAGCTACGGACAGAGGTAGGCAACCTCATGAGGTTTCGACCTCATGAGGTCGACCTCAACCTCAAAATGACCTCAACCTCACGTCGTGAGGTGAGGTCGGCGACGGCTCGAAATATTGTGAGTGAGGTCAGAAAGTCAGACCTCAACCTCATGCCGTTTGAGGTTGATTGAGGTCGTCATTCAATGAGGTCGAAATTTTGAGGTCGAGACTTTTTGCAGTTGCCACGTCTTACTCCGACGAGTGCCGCTTCCGAAGCGGAGTTGCAGCGCATCGCCGCAGTGTTCATGCAATGACACTTGCTGTTTGGTTTCCCCTGTTTGGAGAATCGGATGCCACAGTTCCCTCTTAGCTTCCGGTGCTGCGCCGTAATGTCCGTTCAGCCCGAGCCTACAGGAAGACGCACCCCTCTGGTCTTCCCGGAAGGCGTGTTACTGTCACAGCACGCCCTCTCCCTCCCCCTTGCCCCGCAGGCGTAGCACCCAGCTGCCTGCCGGTCGGCTCAAACTCCCGGGAGCGCGCAAAGCACGTGGCTCCCGTTGACCCGCGGTAGCTTTGTTTCATGCCGCAAACAAATAAATTCAGTCCAACAGGCACGCAATAAATCCGTCGCAGCGCGGATGGCCCCAAGCAAGACTGCTTCGTGTTCATGCTCGTTGCCGGCGCTGACGTCACGGCTCTTGCCTTTCAGTCGAATAAAGGGGATCCTGGTGTACATTACAAGCCGACTTAACAGAAACTGGAGCTGTCGGCAAAGGCGAGAGAATGTGATTCAGGCGGTTCCTAACAAGGACACCTGCTGATTTGATTAAAAAAGCACGAAGCCAGAAAAACCTGTAGAACACCGTCGAAGCTTTTGATCGGTGACTTCCCCTTTCGAATCTCACACTACTTCTGTATATCCCCGTTAAGTAATGCAAGCAGATGCAAACATGATTTCACATTTATATCCTTCCGAATGACCTCTCTTTGGACTCCGGTTGCTTGTTCCTTCTCGGTAATTCACTTATTATGCCAAAACACCGCAACACGAGGCGAACGTGCCAGCATAGCGGTGTTATAGCGGCGAAAAAATGCAAAACTATAAAGAATGTATGGTGGTGTGGTAGCTGTTTCCTTTTCTCCCCCCTCCTTTTTTTTTAATGAAGATGAGTGAATAGAACTGATTACGTGCTGGCGCTGTGCTGCTGAGTCGCTATTTCAAACCTTTTAATATGACGTTTAATGGGGCACAGTGTTGTCCGCTTCTGTTTTTAGTGTGCGATTTTTGTTTCCATGTTTCTAATCATTCTGTTTTTTTTTTCTCGTATGGGATCAGATATGTTGGCGGCCTGCATTGATAGTCTTAATATCTTAATATCTGATTTGATGTCTGCTATGGGTCCTATTCGGACCCAAGATACTAAACTTATTTTTGGAATGTGGCAGCACTCCGTCACAGGTTGGCCCGGTATCGCACTGCCTCCGGGATCGGCCCTGGTTCTAAGAGCGCGCGCGCGTCTTTTCTTTCTATCTTTGCACTCCAATCTTTCAACTCTCCTACTTTCAGCGCGAGGTAGCGGTTGTGGCTCAGCTTGAGCCAGTGGGCAGGCCCGTTCACTTTCCATTTCATTCCTCCTGTCAACCTCAGCAGTAGCAGCAGCAGCTGTCTTGCAGACGACGAGGCACTACACGTTATCTTTCCTTTACCTATTTTGCAGGGACCCATCGGTCACCTTAAACGGCTTCGCAGAATGCTCGCGCGGTGCTCGCGGGTAAAAAAACGTCGAGGATGCTGGCGTACCATTGATTAGTTCAATTTTGAAGGAAAACAAGTGATTGACTTAAAGCAGCTTGTCTCAGACTGGTTGACGAAATGGTGCCCAGAATTCTGTTGAGGCGCATGAGTACTTCGGCGTTTTTTTTTTCCTCGTTTTTTTTTTTTTTGGGGGGGGGGGGGGGGGGGTGTTCTTTACAGAAAGAGCGGTTCACGCTGCCCACTCTAGGCGATTTGTTTTGACCCGTGTGATTTTAATAGTTGGCACAGTGTTCGAAGACGTAATCTAGCACTTTCTCTCAAAATGCCGCGGGCTCACCGAGTCATCGGAGAATTCCCAGGATTTCGAAACCATTACCATCGCCACCTGGAGGGAAGTGGCGGAAACGGGGGAGGGTCTTGACCTCCCAGGAACATCAACATCATCATGCTTAATTACTAGCTGCACGTATTCCTATTTTCCCGAACGATAATTGTCTTCGGTTGCAGGGTAATGTACAACATTTAATCAATATTCTGGCAACGTTTAATTTGGTAGCGCTATATCAGACTTCCCCGGGCTCATAAGGATACCCTGTTAGCGTCATCACCATCGCCATCATCTCGAAAGTCAACGGCATGTGTCGTTGCATGATCGTAGCAGTATGTCATACATGAGAACTGGCGCGTTTACCTGCTGGACAATCCGAATGTCGTTAATGTGGACCGGCTTGTGGGCACTCTTTGTAATGCGTCATGTGCGCATGTGTAGTAATGTGGAATCCAAATGGAACTTGAAATTGGGGTGCGAGGGGGGATGGGTGGGGGCATGATATGACATGAAATTACATCATTGACACATGACTAGGTGTGACGTCATATCACATCGTTGTCACGAGACCTAGCATGACGGCACACTCATAAGATGTCATAACTAATTATACTTATTAGCCTTACTGTTACCTAATTACATTAATTAACATTGATTACTTTTGCGACGTCACCATCTCGTCTGCTTCTGGCGTCACATGGTGCCGTTTCTTGCGGGCACGTTTTTTGCGGATATGACCTTGAAAGTGAGCCATCTAATGCTTTCGCATTAATAAAAGAAGCCGCTCGCTTCTACACAGACATAAATACAACGTGCCTCTGTTGGTGTACTACAGTCGTCGCAGCTTGTTAAGTGTTTTCGAAGGCAACATACACAGGACTGAAAACAGCATTCTCGCTGTGCCGGATAGAGCTGGAAAATCGAAATATACTGATATGCGTCTGCATAACCGTCGCATTGGAAAGCACATCGACGACCAGTTTGTTTATATTCGGTAACTATTCTCAAGCCTGAAAAGAGCCTCGTGAATACCCCCCCCCCCCCCCTCCTCCCAATTTCTGGTAGATGGTGTAGAAGGGCTGTGTTTGTCAATTGCCGGTTCGTGCGTGAATGAGCGAGAGGCTTCCAATACGAACAAGTATACACGAAGCAGGTTGCCAAATATTGACACATATAAAGTACTCACCGACGTACTGGTGGTAACCGCGTATGGGACACCTCTGCCCGCCCGCCATATACTATCTGAGGGTTCATCCCAGATTATAAGCTTCTCCTATTGCGTGCACATCGATAGTGTCTGTACGCACCTTACTAAATAATACCATCATCATTTTGGCTTTCCTGTCTCACAGGATTCTCAGAATTGTTTTTAACTGAAAAACTTCTTAAGCGCTTTTTGTTTTTGTTTCATTTTTTGAGGTCGAGCAGCCGACCTCTACATCAAAATTTGAGGTTGAGGTGAGGTTGAGGTTAGGTCGCCACTGGCCTCAGGAAAAGTGATGTGAGTGCGTCTAAGGAGACCTCAATTAATGAGGTTGAGGTTGAATGAGGTCGGCAAATTCTTTTTGACGTTGAGGTGAGGTCCAGATTTTTGAGGTCAAATGCCCACCTCTGGAGCCTACGGAACGGTGCCCCCTTCCACAGCCCTCGTATTACTGCATATCTATTCTGTATCCACAGCGATTCATTACGGCTGTGTCTCTTTTTTCTTCCGTCTTCAGATGTTCTTCGTGGGTGTTTAGATATTCCTTCGTTACTAAGGTCTGCACCGACTAACGCCTTCTGTCGGCCGCCAGTGGCGAACGCTGCATAATAATAATAATAATAATAATAATAATAATAATAATAATAATAATAATAATAATAATAATAATAATAATAATAATAATAATAATAATAATAATAATAATAATAATAATAATAAGTGGTTTTGGGGGAAAGGAAATGGCGCAGTATCTGTCTCATATATCGTTGGACACCTGAACCGCGCCGTAAGGGAAGGGATGAAGGAGGGAGTGAAAGAAGAGAGGAACAAATAGGTGCCGTAGTGGAGGGCTCCGGCATAATTTCGACCACCTGGGGATCTTTAACGTGCACTGACATCGCACAGCACACGGGCGCCTTAGCGTTTTGCCTCCATAAAAACGCAGCCGCCGCGGTCGGGTTCGAACCCGGGAACTCCGGATCAGTAGTCGAGCGCAATGTCGATATTTTTATTTGTGATGGCGGGAAAGCTATGGAGTGCGGTGAAATGCAGCGCTAACATGTTAATAGTGACGACCTGTTCTTCCTTTCGTGTGGTAAAATCTGATTCAGAAATGTTTGCTGTGCTCGCACCGACTAATTCTGAGGCCCATAGAAACGTTATGGGGTGTACCAAATAATCAAAGTCCCCGCGGGGATTTTGGATGTTCAGTTACATGCGGCACCTGCATGGCACCCACGGGAACAAGAGGCGTTTTTCGAGGTTTTCTGGGCTTTGCAAAAGGATACGCGCAAGCTCAGGCCAACGCCGACTTTGGTGCTACAATATATTTGTACCTTAACAATCTGCATACTTTATTTTTTAAATTTTTGTTCCTCTAAAGCCATAAGAAGATTATAACATGTTCTATTCATTTATCAACCTTTTCCACCCTTACAGGTACGCCGTGAATTTTGTGGCACAATCATGGATGACTGACGAGAAGCATGCGAGTAACTTATTTCTCAGCCCTAAGCGCTCAGTGATTCAGCATTCCATAACTTGTCACGTGGTTTCTACAAATATATCCATCTCCTGCAATAAATTCCTTGGCTTGTGAGTCATCGCTAGGCCTATAGCTGCGCCTCTTTCTCGTTATCTTCATGATTTATTCACGTTGTTAGTTCACCATGAGTAACTACCAGCTTGCCCAACTTCACATTCTGCCCCTAAGCATTCACGCGCGGCACTTACACAAGCAGCTCATGGTCTCTTGATATAAATAGCCTTGGCAGTCTTCCCGATTTTTTCTTCTGCTTGCTGAATACGTCTTATCCAGACGCGATGGGCGCTTGCCATACCTCGAATCGATTTGTGCGATTTAAATCATGTCCAGTACGCGCCCCACAAAGCAGCTGCCTGAGAAAAACAGAGAGAGCTGCCTCCACAAGATCGGAGTTGAAGCTAGCCCCGAATTACTTGAACCGCAGCCATCCAGAGACAATTCATTCAGAGGAGGGCCTTGGAAAATACTCTCAGATAGCTGGACAATCGTCCTCTCTCCGAGGAAACTGCCCTAAGCGACAGACCGAAACTGATTGGCGGCTGGTGTGCTTTGAAGGCTATTTTCAGGCTTCTGTCTGAAATAGGCCTAGATTCCCACCTGTGACACTTGCGTGTGCTGCGCCCTGCGCGCCTACAAGGTGTACAGTGCGGAGCACACATACATGTGCATACGCGTTTGTGCTGGGACGTGTGTCTGTGTATTTTCAGCTTTTTCTGCAACAGTGCGTGGCGTGAGTGCATACGCGTTTGTGTGGTGGGTATGAGAATGCGCAGAGCTCTTCTCTGTAACCGTGCGCGGTGTGTGCGCAATGATAACTGGCGTGTGTGCAAGACGTATGCTGCATGTGGAAGACATGTGCCGCATGCGCTACACGTCGTCTACGTGAGATGAGTTCCGCCCATGGAGTGTGTGTGTGGTCTCCTCTATAACCCAGACCGCTCCGAACAATTAATTGTAAATTATGACATCACCGCCCTCCATTTGCACCCTTAATCTCCTTTTACTTTACTTTTCTCCCTTCCCCAAAGTGGAGTAGCAGGCTAGGGTCACCTAACCGCCGACCGACTTCTCCACCCTTCCTTGCGCTAAGTTACATGTCTTTCTGGAAGTATAGCTTGGCTATCTAGCTCTTTAATGTAATTCTCTCGATGATTTAAAATCCAATGATTAATTTCCAGCCTTGCTTTTGCACAAATAAAGCTCGTTATATCCATCTCGACCTCCCTTCGAAGGAAAAAAAAAAAAAAAGTCGATCTGACGATTCGCTTCGTACTCGAGTGACAAATCGCGGCTTGAACATGACTGGATGGCTGCATCGAATATCGGAGTGAGCGAGGTCTCCTCTCCACCTGAGGCAGTAATCTGCGGCCCGTCGTCCTGGCATCGTTAGCGGCGGTCAGCGCAGCGTGCCGTACGGCACTTTTTCCTTCCTGCGCCGGCGGCCCAGCCGAGCATGGCGTGACGGGGCGAGTGTGTTTGGCGCAGACGCGGCCGTCGACCTCGGCGGCCGCTGCGGCTCGTCACTCGGCACCTCGGCGGCGGCGACTCGCGGCGCGGGCCGTCGGTCAGCAGTCTGTCAGGTACGCGCGCCAGATCCGTGCGGAAGTAGCAGGGGCTACTTTCAAAACACTTGCCACGTCCGTTGGCACCTTATAGGCCGCCACAATTTTTTACTTTCCCCGCCATGCGCAGGTTGATGTAGAATTTCTCTTTTGGCTCCGTGTCGCAGAAAAGCCGGTGTCGTCGGCGTCAGCGGCGTTGGCCGAGAGCGAAAAATCCCTCCTCCCCCTCCTCCTCCACGCAATGTACGTCACTGCCCCAACAGATTGCGCGTGACGGCAGCGCCTCCGGGACTTTAGCGCCTCCCGCCCGTCTCGTTCGGGCGCAGTGGGGCAGTGCGGGCACGCAGGAGTCACGCGGTGAGCGGCGAACAACGCAGCGCACATCCAAAGCGCGTTCACCACGAAGCTTGCGGCTTGCTGTCCGTTCGTTCGGCGCGGAAGCTATGCTGGCGTTCGTGGCATCGGGTTTGTCCAGAACGATGTGCCGACGGACTACGACTGCAACTTGAGTCCCGCGCGTTTCGCCATCAGCAATTTTTTTCCTATTTTGTTCTTTCTTTCTACTAGCGCCGCCTCAGTGGCTTAGGCGTTCGGCTACTGATCTCAAGGTCGCGGGATCGAATCTCGGCCGGGGCGGCCGCATTTCGATGGAGGCGGAATTTAATAAAACCCGTGTGCTGTTCGAGTTCAGAGCACGTCAAAGAACCCTCAGGAGGTCCAAATACATCCAGAATAGCGGAGTCCCTCGTAGTCCATGTTTGACTTCGGGACGTTAAATCCCACACACATTCATTCATTCATTCATTCATTCATTCATTCATTCATTCATTTCTCACTCCTTGCCACCATCTATTCATCTTTCCTCCGCCTCCACCACCCTTCTCCCTTCGTTTCTTCCTTTCCTCATGCAAGTTACACCTTTTAATTTTCTGTCTTCGGTTTTTCCTTTTCCTCGCTCTACACTCCCCTCAATTTTTCGTGAACTTACTCTCATTTTCCTCTTCCTAAACTTCCCCTTTTATCCTCGTTTCTCTTAACTCAGTTCTTTTCCTGCTTTCCCCTTCTGTTGCTTTCGCATTCTTTCTTTACCGTTCTTTCGTTTTTTTCTTTTAGCGACAGCTGTGCGCTGTAGACTGACGTTCGCAACGTACCTCGTGGATTACACATTCCGCGTAACCAGATTCTCCTCGATGTAGCGTACGCGAACATTTTCCGATGCAAAATCGGAGGTTCCCATCAATCCTCCGTGCCCAGCATGCCGTGTATGCGAAAACCTTAACCAGTTGATATACAGCGGCGTTTTTTGCTTCTTTTAACAGCATATATACCGCAGCAAATTGAAAACCTCCGAAAGACCCTCAGCCTGGCGAATGTGCTTGGGCCTGGCGTGACGCAGCTTCGGTGCTCCTTGCTGCGAAAGCCCTCCTCACATTACTCTTAATGACACTTGTATACGCACCCTGCGATAATACTGTATGTGTATTTACGTGCGCAAAAATTTTATGTGGGTGTGTTTCGCGTGATCATGATCGCCCTCATGTCGAGTATACCCAGGAAGGTGCATTACCATTCTAACCTCTCTAGCGTCCACTATAGACGTGCCTCCTGCTCCTTCGCGATGTTATGTTATTCAGGCGAATGCTATCCACGAGAATGTTATCCGTGGTGAGCTTGAGCGCGGACCGGTTACAGAGGGCACTGCCGAGTACTGGCAATTCCTCCGTGGTTGTGCGGGATAAAAATGGGCCTCGAGGTTATGGTAAACTTACGGGAGCGATGGAGGCAGCTGCAGTGCTACGTCAAAGTCAGCAGTCGACTCCGGGGCGTAAGAAGTGTCGAGGAGTGTCTTAAAGCGGTAGCATTAGAACCTCTGTGTTGGAAAAAATCCCTACGTCCGTCCGTCCGTTTGTGCGTCTGAAGCCTCGGTTGGCAGGTTGCAAAATGGAGAAAGGGATCCTCCCTCTCCTTTCAGAGGAGGGGGAGGGAAGATGAAAAGAGGGTGGGAGACGATGGGTGAAAGTTGTGGAAAGTGGATGCTGTGATTGTTGGATTGGACTGGGAGAGTGGAGCGGGACTACGGCGTGTCACACGGTGATTGCCGGAGTGCTCCGTCCGGACAGAATGCTAGTGCTGACCCATACTCTGAAAACTAAATATGTAGATAGATTTGCCTTCGAACCCGACCGCGGCGGCTGCGTTTTTATGGAGGAAAAACGCCAAGGCGCCCGTGTGCTGTGCGATGTCAGTGCACGTTAAAGATCCCCAGGTGGTCGAAATTATTCCGGAGCCCTCCACTACGGACCTATTCGTTCCTATCTTCTTTCACTCCCTCCTTTATCCCTTCCCTTACGGCGCGGTTCAGGTGTCCAACGATATATGAGACAGATACTGCGCCATTTCCATTCCACCAAAAACCAATTATTATTATTATTAGACAGATTTGCCTGTCTGGTTAGGTTTGATGACTTATAATAAACTCTGACTCTGTGCTGGCGCATATCCACTCCGAGGCCTGGATTGGGAGCAGTTGGGGATAAGAGCTAACGGAGAATACCTTAGTAATCGTCGGTTCACTGATGAAATTGCCTTGCTAAGGTATTCAGGAGATGAACTGCAAAGCATGATCAATGAGCCAAATAGGCAGAGCAGAACTGTGGGTCTAAAAATTAATATGCAGAAATCTAAAGTAATGCTCAACAGTCTCAGAAGGGGACAGCAAGCAGTTTACAATTTGTAGCGAGCCGCTGGAAATGGTAAGGGAATACGTCTAATCAGGGCAGGTAGTGATAATAATGATGATAATGAATGGCAGTTTACCAATATCCCTCAAGAGAAAACGTTACACCAGCGTTATCTTAACGGTACTCAGCTATGGGGCAGAAACGTGGAGACTAACGAAAAGGGTTCAGCTTAAGTTAAGGACAACGCAGCGCGCTATGGAAAGAAAAAATACAAGTTTAACGTTAGAGACAGGCAGAGGGCAGAGTGGTTGAGGGAACAAATGTGAGTTAATGGCATCCTAGCCGAAATCAAGAGGAAGAAATGGGCTTGGGCAGGGCATGTAATGCGAAGGCAAGATAACCGATGACACTTCACGGTGACGGAGTGGATCCCAAGAGAAGGCAAGCATTGCATGGGACGGTAGAAAGTTAGTTGGGCGGGTGAGATTAAGAATACGGTGGCCGCAGCTTGCACAGGACAGGTTTAATTGGAGAGACATGGGAGAGGCATTTGCCCTGCAGTGGGCATAGTCAGACTGATGATGATCCAGTCCACTTGGTATCACCTGGTCTTTCTGCGCGCTAAAGAAGCGTTTTGCTGTGTAGCATGGAGTATGGGAATGAATGTGAAAACTAGTTAGCCAATATCGGCGGCGCACCTCCATGAGCGTCCTTTTTGTCACCGTGATTGAATCGTAGTAACAAACGAAGCATGAAGGTTTATTTAGCTTGTGTCCTGTCCATATTGCGTCTGCAGGGTCACGACACCGCTCAACGTTCTCCTGTTTTGTGCACCAGCCCCTGCTCAAGTAGCATTTTCGCACCTCTAATCCAATATGTCAGTGTAAGCTGAACGAGAAGTGCTAATTGCACCAATTCCGAAATGAGCGTTGAAGGGACACTGAGGACGACTGCATGCAATTTTTTATTCATAGAAAAAAATCGATTGCACGGCTTTTTTGGGGCTATGCGGATGTTTGTACGGCGTCAAAAAACAAATTTGCTGCTGAGACAATTCGATTTAGAAATGAGACATTTTTTTTTCCTTGCCACTCGATTCAAACGTCACGACCGAAAAGGACTCCATGATTACCGATTGGGCGTTAATGGCGGTATGCCTTAGCGTAGTCTTTTTGTCATTAGTACGCGGTAGTCTGTCCATACAAGCAATAAGCTCTGTCCTAAGGGCGAAGGGCTGAGTAAACTCCCCTGTTCCCCTCCCTGAAGTCCTCCTCCCGCAAATAAGTTGTCAAGCATCGTAGCCGAAAGGTACGGGTAGTACCGAAGAGAAACCGTAACTTTCTTCTTTGTCTGAGCAAAGGCGTTCAGACTTAAAAAAATATGTCCGTTTCGAAACTCGTCCGTACACGTATCTGCTCTGCAGTCGCCCGTCGAAAATTTGGACAGTCCGGGTGAGAGTGGGACCAGCCGTTCAAGTGTTGCCAACCATGAGTGCATCGATCTTTTCGAGCCAATACGCCGACAAATAACACGCCTAAAACAAATCGTCGCTCTGGCCCTTTCACTGGCTGGCTGGTTGGCGGTTATCGGTGTATTTATCTGCATACCATAAATAAACATTTTAATATGAAAAGCGTACGGCAGTCAGCTTGCTCTAACAGAGCAAGCAAATAATCGGGCCAGACGAAAACTAACCACAATGTTCGGAAGTGTTGGTCCCAGAAAAGAGCATAAAGATAAAGAAGTCCTTAGACGAGGGGCAGTGCATCCCTCCTCGACGAAAAGAGAGACGACAGAGGAAAAACTAAATATACAAATGACAACTAGGAGAACGTGAGCGCTCGATTCTTTTTGCTACGAGGAAAGATAGGACGGCGCCCAGGCTCTCCCGGGCAGTTATTACTTTTACCCGCGCATCTTTGGCGCAGGAGCCAACTATCACAAAGATCACTCAAACCGAGACCAGACGGGCGGCGGAGAGACGCCAGGCGAAGGAGGGATGCCTCAATAATCGGGCAGCCCGACGGCGCCCGCGAAGGATCACCGAGAAACAGGACGAACAGGAACGAACGTGAGCGCCGTAATCACGGCAGCTGGAGGTAATTTGATCTGTCATTTGCGCAACTATCAGCCCTCCGCCGCAGTCGGTCGCTCTCCGAGGAGGGAGCAGCGCCGGCCAGTCTAGACGGCCGCCGCGCGTGCACTCGCCGCCGCCTCTTCCCAAGGAGTTTGCCCGAGAACCGGATGTGTCGTCGTGCAAAGCACCCGGCGGCCAGCTCCTTCCCGCCTACGGGAGCTGGACGTGGAGCTGCTGCGGCGGCCCCGGCCGGAGTCCGAACTCTGAACCCGGCCAAGGAGGCGGAGGAGGGGGAGCAACAGAGAACGGTGCTTTGACCTCGGCGTCGCTTCGAGCCGTCGCCGGCGGCGGCGCGGCGCGCACGCGCCGAGGGAGAGGAGGCGCGCCGGCGCCAGCGAGGCCCCGGCCGGCGCGCCAGTTGGCCTCTTGCTATGCGCCGAGTGCCATTGGGCGACTACCGTGCGGGGGCGCCGCGCGTCATGGCCGCCGAGCAGCAGCAGCAGCAGCTTGTCGCAGCAGCAACAGCGGGGCCGTCGTGCACCGGTCGTGCCTAGCGGTGCGGCCCGGCAGCAGCAGTGTGCAGCAGTGGCGACCGTGTGCATGTGGCGCGGTGCTCGCGGGCGGCCGTCGAGCCCCAGAGCCGCCGCCATGGGGGCCGGCGGGGCCGCGCTGGGGCGGCGGCGGCGGCAGCAGCGGTGAGCGCGTCCCGCTCGGCGGCCTGTATGCCACGGCGAGCTGGGACACCTCGGCGCTATGGTGTGCGTTCATGTTCACCAGTAAGCGGTGCAAATTGGTGAAACGCCTGTGGGATGAAAGCGACAAACTGGTGAGGTCGTACGCGTCGTCGCAGCCGCCGCAGTGGGCGGCGGCGGCATCGCCGGCGATCGGCGCCGATTATGAAGCCCTCTGTCCGCTGGAGGACCGCAAGGCCGTCGAGGCGGTGCTGAAGAAGCTGTGCGACTCGCAGCTCCAGACCATGCTGCAGGCGGTGCAGAGCAAAGGACGCGAGGGATGCGAGTGCCTGCCGCTGCCGCTCGACGACGTCAAGCTGCCGCGCGAGGTGGTGGCGCCGCACGTGCTCTGCTGCCGACTCTGGCGCTGGCCCCAGCTCCGGCACCAGTACGAACTGAAGCGCTTGCCATGGTGCGTCGCCGCCTCGCCACTGCAGGTCTGCTGCAACCCGTACCACTGGAGCATCGTCCAGAAGCCAGGTATGCAGAACGCCGGCTCGGCGCGGTTGGCAACTGCGTTTTCTCTATCTCCTTCGCTTCATCGGAGCCGGCGGGTGTATTTATATTTTCCCGCAATGCCGGAGCGGCGAGAGTGGGCCGTAAGCCATCTGGTGGGCGAGAGTAGGTGCAGCATTGTTCCCACTGCTTTCTCTTTCCCGCGCGCCGCTTTCTGAAGATGCGGCGGACAGAGGTTTCACTGTAAAGAGGCACTTGTTCGCTACGCCGCTCGTCAATTGGGCGGCTTGTCTGGCAGTGTATGTATACGCGACTATTGTTGTTTCTCTCCGCGCGGAGTTTACCTCTCTGTGCCTAAAACTACGGTGTGTTAATGTAAGAAGCCTCTTCTAGCGGTTAGTGTCAATCACTTCATCGTCGATACCAATAACGCGGAAGCAAGTGGTGGTGAGACAAAAAATCGTTAATTTTCCACAATAGCTCGGCTATAAACAGTTTAGTCCAGCCTCTTTAGCAGTACACACTTGCCACGCGTATCGTTATTGATGTCGAAATCTGGCCCCGGACCACCTTGAAACTGCGACGAAAATAATTGCCCTCGCGATAGTTTTGTTGATGGTGGACTGCAAGGCGGTTTGTCAGTGCTGCCACGTTATGTATTTCTTTCCCGCGCATTCCCCTCCCACACCCATTCCTTCTGTGACTTCGAGCAAGGTAGACGGCGAATCTCGTTAACGGCTCTCGAACAGCAGGCGCTCGCCCCGACTCCCTCGGGTTTGGATGGAGGCTGCTTGCTAAGCGCAGGTGCAGCCAGTGGACATAGGCACGCCTCCAGAGTGCTAGCCGGCATAAGCGTGCTGCGTGGCTGCAAGCCAGCTCGGAGCCGCGTTTCGAGCATTGGCAGCTTTGGAGTAGCGCGCTTGCCTTCCCACATATTTTTGACCTCGCAAGAAACGCTCGATCGTCGCCACAAGGGCTACGCCAAGCGAAGAAGAGAAGCTGCAGGGGCTCGGCTGGCTGTATTGCGCGGCTCGGGGGAGGAGGAGTTTTGTTTTTGGAACGAATTCCAAAATTCGTTTCGCAAGCTAGCTGTTCCATTTCCGTGTATGTGCGCAGCACCGTTCTTGGTGAAGGTGAACGTGCTTTCGTCTTTCAAGCTTGCGGGAAGGTTTCCCATGCACGTTCTGGCTTGGATAAAAGGATAGACGGGGTTGGCGTTGCTGAAAACTCAGCGATGCTGTTTAGGAATGCTATCCATTACAGACGTGGAAAGCAACCAAAACAGGCAAAGTAGGCGAGTCATGCCAAGCAAGAAAAAAAAAGGTTTGTTGACGCGGACTGAGCGAGAGCGTTCTATAAACAGAGGCCAGTGGCGGGTCTGAGTTCGTTCGCTGGCCGGCCTGAAAAAGAGGTTTAAACGTTGCGTACGGTGAAGGCCAGGTGGCTATTATTTCTATTTCCTTTTTCTAGGCGCACTCGGCAGCTTTATTTATCGTCGCATGTGTGTGCGGTTGGTACTGGCCACCATGCTGTGGTGAAAGCGCTGCGAAATGGCAGTTTATCTTGCAGGAATTCAGACATTTTACCACGACACTAGGCTCGCGCATTAAGAGATGCAAAACTTTTAGCGACGTAGCTGTTGCCTGACGTTGTAAAATAGAAGCACTTAGTGACGCACAATAGGGACTGTCGATTGTTAGAAAACGCCTTTTGCCACACTACTCTAGTCACTCCCCAGGTATTACGAATCCGACTCTTGCCACTCGTGCGTGCGTGTGTGTGCGTGCGTGTGTAGAATAAGCCAAGGAGTGGAAAAGAAGAATAAATAACCTAAGTCGCACAAATTTCTGTCTCAAAGAATAACAGTATAATTGGGGGTACAGGTGCACTGTGAATAAATTGAGGTCGGCCTTATCGATGGATTATCGCGCTCTAATGGCGAAGAGGCTACTTCACTGGAAACAGAGCTTTTATAAGATGAAAATGGACCCCCCCCCCCCCTCCCAACCCCCCCCCCCCCCCCCCACACACACACACAAAGAATCACTGGTATCGTCGCAAAAGCTCGTTTTCATTAGCAAACTGCGATGATGCTAGGTGTTTACATTTTTTCTTTGCGTATCTCACAGGCTAGACCACACCGTCATTCACTTCCAGCCAGCAGTCACGGAGTACAAAATTCTAGACAGCAACGTCATAGTTTGAGTAGAGTAGTGGGCGTGACTATTCTATTTTCAACCCCAAATTTCTCAGCTAGAGCGACCGACAACGGAGAAACGAAAAACTGAATTTCTAATTAACAGCACGATCTTAATGCAGTTGTCCTTAGTATGGACAGAGCCCAGAGTGTAGCAATAGGGCGAGCTGCGGTGGCGCTCTTGAAATGTAAAAAAAAAAGAAAAATGGAAGCACTCCTAAAGTTCAGGTACACCTTGTATAATCTCTAATCCACCTGATATCATCCACTTGGGGATTAAACGTTTGCTGCACCCGATTGTACTCCAGCATTGTTACCATGACTTGCTGCATGCCTTTCATAACTGCATTTAACCTCTGTGGTTGGGTAACCCCGACTGCCAGCTTGACTAACTGTATCGAAGGCTCAGTTTGTGGGCCGTCTTCGAATCTGCTTGGCTACTCTTTCGTCTCGGGTCGTGTGACCGAATTCAAGTTGACACGGACGCGTTGGGTCGTTTTGGGTCAGAGCGAAAATGTGCAGGATTTGACAACGTACGCGAACAAAGTCGTGAGAAACTTCAGTTTTGCTATCGACAGTTAGAAAGTCGCAAGTGATTTTCTTGCGGCCTTTATTTCAGCGCTACTACTGAATAACCGGTGGGCGCCTCGGCTGCGTTTATGTAAAAAGCTGTTTGTGCAGCGCGCTGGCGAGTACAACTTGCGTTTGCGACGGGGTGTGCATTGCAATGCCTTCTACGGCCTCTAGCCTAAGTGATCGCCAAACATAGCTTCCGTGAAGAGAGCAGAACATTGCTGAAGTGCGCCAACAGTTCGAACTCATTGGGAATGCAACGACAACAACCGGTGTACCGGTGACGCTTATGGCATTGCAGTCACGCCGCACAGTCAGCGTTGCGCGGTAGTTCATTGCGAGAGAGTGCTGCAAGGATGGCTCTGCGGCCAGTTGTGTAGTGTTCGGAAAGTGCCTATTTTTGAGCCATAAATGACTCCGACAAAAAAAATGCGTGACTGCGCAGTCCCGGAGCAAGTGTTTCGGTTTTCTTGGAATGGTGCCAAGGAGCCGCCCCTCCTCATCAGGCCGGCCTAAAAATCTCTTTTTCCGGTGATGTGTCTACGTACCACTGCGGCCTCAAAAAAAAAAAAATGGACACAAGTCCACTTCCTGCCGCAACAGGGTAGGGGTTTCACCTTCCCGTTTGCCCCACCAATCCCCGCATTCCGACATCATCCCGTCAGCCAGTGGCGGTACCCCTTACCCCGCGGCGCGACTTAGCTCCTTCTTTCAGCGTACGCCCTTGCTCCAGTCAAATAAGTTCGTTTTAGGCGCTCTTTGTGACTCTCCGCACATAATGACGCCCAGCAGCGCCGCGCTTGTTTTTCTTTTCTTATCCCCCCCTGCCCTTCCTCCCCCTGGGCTCGCGTTGGCCGGACAGACCTTGTGGTCTTGCTTCGGGGTCATTAATCAGTCGTCGCGGCTGCGACTGCGCTCGGAATCTTGCCTTCTTCGGCGCCTTCCTTCTTGGCTGGCACGCGCCCGCACTAATGGATCGACCAGAGGCAGCTCTCCTCCCCTCTTTCTCTGCTGGCCATGAATTCCGGTGGCCGGCAAGGAGCGGCGGGGTGCGCCCGCAGGCACAACCGCGGCGCTTGTGCGTTACGTAAAAGGGACGGCGGGAACTCGAGCTACGGAAGGACACGTGCAGTAATGGTAAAGTAATGACGGAACTGTGGCGCCTGGCGTGCTTAAGCCTACTACTATGGGGGCATCAGGTATGCTCACACTGGCTGTTAATCCTTCATACCACGTTTTCTTGCTCATACTTTTTCTCCTATTTCCCAATCTATTTTTAATGATTTTTTTTTAGCAGCGGGAGTTCGGGGGTTCCGGCCCTGGCCATTTGAGAATCTCCATACACTTAACGAAAACACGGCTTTACACTGGTAAGAACAGTATGCAAATGGTAGGAACACGCACAGGGTTGGTCAAAAGTTCCCAGGCCACAGGGTCTACTTTGCAGCGCCATATGCTGCGATTTATGATAGCAATAAAGCAATCATGTTTTTCAGAGGGGAGACTGGTGCTTCTCCTTTCTTCTGTAGAAATTTTGAGCCCGGGGGGTGTCTCGTAACTGACCGACTATAGCGCTCAAAACCTGTGGCCTGGGAACTTTTGACCCACCCTGGACATTTGAATTTTTCCGCGACCGTGTGATGGCTGACCTTGTCTGTCACTTGCATAGCACACCATCACGTAGTAGGAGGTGTTTGGGCTTTGTTCTGTCACGCAGCGTATAATATATATATAGGCGCACTATTCACTGACATTCACGTGTGCTGATTAAGGCCGTGCGCGCGAAAAAGAAAAATATTTGAGATGTGGTTCGCTATACAGCCTTGTACAAATTCAGCGCTTGTCCCACCTTTTCTTCCCTTCAAGTCCATGTGGTCAGCCATAATCATTGAATTGCACTAACCTGTACCTGCAACAGCATTAACTGAGCACAAAGTGTATATATCCCCGTCCCTGAACCTATTCGACCGTAAATGCATTCCTTGGAGGCGAAACGCGAGCCATATTCAAATTCGAGCGAACACTCCTTTGTACCGATCCTTCACTAGTGTAAAGTAAAAAGGAAGACACTTTCGCAAGTCGCCAGAACAGACGTTTACAGCTGAGCGCATGCTGCCACTGTTGCTCCTCCATCACCGGCAGGGCTTTGGCTACGAGGATGTATCGCAGCATGAATAAGAGGTCTAGCAGTATATAGGGAGCCGGGCGGGCATTGTTCTGCGTTTCACAACGCACCATTCTGTGGCTGTTGTGAGTCATGCTGGCCTTGTGCAAATGCAGGTCACGAAACGAATAAAACCGCTCCGAACTGAGCTTCAAGATGTATAGTGTGTGTGTGGGCGTGTGAAGACGAAAGTTGCAAAACGAAAAAAAAAATGCTCGCAGCTGGGGCTAAGCAAGAAAAGGTTAAGTAACAGTCCAGCCTTGAACCTTTGCCGTTTAATAAGAAATGACGCGAAGTTCAGGGGCACGCATTCAAGCCTGTGCCTCTTAATTCATTGCGTTCCAACTGTAGGTATATTTGAAAAGGAAACGTTTTCCGCTCAATTTGTACCAGTGTATGCTTACGCAAACGTAACGTAAGAGGAGAGCACTAAGATGAACACTAACCTCCACTTCACTGTCCTCTGTATTTATTCTGCACTCCGTTTAGCTATTTAGCGCATATTTTTGTTTTTATATATTAACCTGAAAGCAAATACATTCATATGCTGTATAGCTTTTTTGTGATGTTTAATTGCAAGAATGATTGAAAAATGCAGAAACTTTATTTACGTTAACAAGAATGCTTTCGTTTTTCTCTGGGGTCGGCGGGGTTGCCCCCAGTAATGCGGCACTAAACGCCCGCCTGTACACAGCTGAGTGTGTATAAAACACGCTGTTTGCGCATGATGGCACCGGGAAATAGAAGCCCCACGACGCGGAGTTAGTGACGGGGGATAATAATAGGATCGCGCCCGTGTCCTTCCGCGTGCACAGGTGTCTCTGTTTTACGCGTGACGTGTACCATCTCGCTCAACTGTCGAGACTCGCGTCCGACGTCGAGATAGAGTGTTTTACAGCCTAGTTGCGACGTTTGGTGCTTTGCGCACGCTGAAACGCGGGCATTATATTTCCAATTTCCCAGCAGCAACAAGGTGGCGGCACCCTGCTCGAACTGTGCACTCGCAAAAGGCGCGAATTTTCGAAGCGTCCTCGATTATACCGCGAGCCAAATTAACGATGGAGACGGGGCACATTAACGTCCGCGTGCTGCTAGACATCGGTGGCTCTTTACCTCACCTTTAACCCTTCCCTGTCTGTCAAGTGAGGTGGTTACTGCTTCTGTCCTTCACTGATGACCACACCCACCCGCACCACACCTCTGATAATATGACCTCATCTGGACCTCTTCCAACACACCACCGCCGACTAACCGTCCTGCAAAGCATGGCTGCTGTGTTCTTTTACGTCGTGCAGGGGTGGCCAGTGCTGTGCCAATTTGATCTGGTGCGCCCATTACGCCAATTTACAGAGCCAAATTTAGCCGAGTGCTATTGTCGGCCAGGCAACCCTGGGCGCTCGCTACGAAACGGATGCTTCGTACATTATTTCTAATTACCTGGGGCCATATTTAGAGGCAAAAGTAGCTCAGGAGCTTGACATGCCCGACATGTTTTACACAATAACGGTTGACGAGAGCCCAACCCCTGAGGCCGAGGTGCAGCAGCTGGACGTGCTTGTCCGCTACTACCGTGCTAACACTGAAAATGTGGTGGAGCGTCTCCAGTCCGTTCACTTGG
The DNA here is from genome assembly GCF_052857255.1 of Amblyomma americanum. Taxonomy (NCBI): domain Eukaryota; kingdom Metazoa; phylum Arthropoda; class Arachnida; order Ixodida; family Ixodidae; genus Amblyomma; species Amblyomma americanum. The sequence continues at coordinate 58,534,171 of NC_135502.1, forward strand.
GTCATGCGGCCGCTGATGAGCTGTTTTCCTGCATTGAGGCTGCCCTCAGTGACGTTCGCAAGAAGAACATGATATGTTGTTACAGTGACGGCCCTGACGTAATGAAAGAAAAGCCTTAAGCGAAGGCTAAAGAAGGAAGCAAGCCCCGAAATGGTTGCCATCAGTGAATGCGGCCTCCACAAAGTCCACAACGCTTTTGCTGCTGGGCTGGATATGTTCTGCGCAGAAGTGGAGTCTCTAGTGACTGATGTCCACTACTATTTCAAGTTTGCAACGAGGCACGCGGACATGAAGAAGCTGCTGAATGATATGAGACTGCCCCAATTAGAGTTTTTGTGGCACGCGAACAGCAGGCGGCTGACACTGCTTCCTAGTGTTGAGCGAGTGCTAAAGTCATATGATGCCCTTACGGCATTCTCCTCCAGAGCTGGACAGCCGAGGTGTTCATCTATGAGTCACGGTTGTCTGTCATCTGCATTTTGTGACAAAACACTGCGAGCAAAGTTGTTTTTCCTTCAAAACTCTGCTCAGATATTTGACAGATTTCAAACGATCTTCCGAAGCAAGGACCCTCTCCTGCATGTTTTCTATGACGTGATGTTAGTTCTTGTGAAGTTTTTGGACTAGTTTTGAACAAAATGGCTCTCAGTCGCATTTAATGTCGCCAGCCTGCTCCAAAAGTGCTCCGAAATAGCCTAAAAATTGCTCCAAACCTGCTCCAAAATCGGACTTTTGCTGCTCCAAAGCTGCTCCAAAAAGCTGGAGCCTGCTTTCACCCTGATCGTGTAAACCGATCATTGCTGTGGATACTGGAGTTCTGCTTTAAGTTAGACCAGCCGTGGTGGCTCTGTGGTTAGGGCGCTCGTCTACAGAGCCGGTGTACCCGGGTTCGAACTCGACCGCGGCGGCCGCGTTAAAAGGCGCCCGTGTGCTGTGCGATGCCAGTGCACGTTAAAGATCCCCAGGTGGTCGAAATTATTCCGGAGCCCTCCACTACGACACCTCTTTCTTCTCTCAGTACCTCCTTTATCCCTTGCCTTACGGCGCGGTTCAGGTGTCCGCCGAGATGAGAGACAGTGAGCCATTTCCATTCCCCTAGAACCAATTTAATTTAAATTTGACTATTGAGATTGGTCGAGCGGGCATAAAGAAGCAGCTCAGCGACGCGCCTTGGTTGTTTGTTTTTTCTGCGTGCCCCATTCGTGCTCTTGCTTGATTCCAGCAGGTCGTAGCGGAAGAAGCCCTGGTCCTTTGGAGGGAGAGGCACTCTGCGTGACAGGCAGGCAGATGGCGCGACCTTCTTCGTTTTCTGTTTTCTTAGCGTTATTATTACGGCCTTGTTTTACTTCTTTCAAAAGCGTTGGACTGTTCGAGCCTCTCCCCTATCTTTTCGTCTCCAGCCAAACTTCGAGGAGCCGGCTTCTTGGGTCGAGAGCGCGCGCGGTCCCTGCAGTGCCCTTGACGGAGCCGCGCTCTCCCGGGAGCTGTGACGGCGCCTCCCCGTCTTTTGAGCTCATTTATTTCGTTTCTGTTTTTTTTTTCTTTAATGAATCTTGCGCGGCTGACTCTCTTCGTCTTCCTCCTTTCCTGCATCTTCGCGTCGCTCTGCAACTCTACCGCCCCTCATCCCCATTCGTCTCTCTCCCCCCTTCCCCGCGACATGCCGCCGGGCGCCGACTTGTCCATTAGCACCGCGCTGATCTTGGCCAAGTTGCGGCGGGCAGGCGTCGTGCCGACTGTTTTGTTTGAGCAGCGCACGCGCTTGACGCATGCATCGCTGCAGCCTGGCTGCGTTTCTAGCTGCGCTGCTGAATCCCGTTTGGCCGTTCGCGTATTAGCCTCTGCCCCGTTTCGTCCGGTCGTCTGTGTTGGGTCTGCTTGGCGCTGGCGGGCGTGAGCATTATTTTTAGCCGTATGGGGCGACTAATTGTCTGGGAATTAACGTGTCACGAGGGAAATTTGGGGCTGAAACGCAGGGAGAGGGCGCGACGGCGAGCGTTCCGCCAGACGGCGACGTAAGCCCCTAGGCGACGACTTTGGTTTTGCCTTTCGGATTTTATTCCACCTGGTTAACCCCCCTTACCTATTCTTTCCTCCCGCCCTTTCCCGCACCTCCAACTCTCGACGGCATCCCAACTCGTGTCACTGCCAGTGAATGTTAGTCTACAGCCACTGGAATAAACTGGAAGAGGCTTAACGCGTCGACCTATACTGCCCGGATCTGTTCGACCAAATCGAATTTTTTAAAAGTGAAAGTTATGTTCCGTATTATATTCACGTGCGTTAAAGGGATTCCGCTTGCTTCGGCTGAGAATTTAGAAGTAGGGCATGGGACAAAGTAGGCATATTTCGCTGTCTAATTAAAAAAGTTCCTGATGCCGATAATAAAAGGGGTCCGGAGGCTTGGCGTGCGAGCCTGTATGAACGTTGAAATATATGGGATATGCGGAAGGTTCCTGCACATTGTCCTTGGTTGCGGCATGCAGTGGAAGTGGAGGAGAGAGGTGCCGTTGCGTACGCAGTGACATGCGCCTCTGGTGGAGCACGCGGAAGTAATCTCGTTCATCGGTCATTGTCAATTGCGTTCGGGTTGGATGAATCCAGCTTCGCTTTTTTTTCTTTTTTGTCAGTGTGATATCGCGCTGGGTCTGGAATCGTCGTTCTGGATATGCAGGCTTCTCAGCCGCGCTCGACGCAGCGCCAGATGTTCGCTCTGTCTCTGTTACACCTGCCACTTCCGCCTGGCGCAATCGTCGATTCGTGGCATAGCTTTGCCGGGAGTTCTGTTTAGGCTCCAGTGTGTGGAGCACAGCAGTTGGACGTTCGACCAAAGCTGCCCCACTTGAACATAAGTTCTGAATCTATGCAAATAAAAGTCCCATTTTCTCTCCCTCTCTATCGGTAACCGAATTTGCGATCTTAATCATTATGGCTACGATTTTTGTCTCCCTTTAATATCGCTAAGTTGCTGCTGTACTGTTATACGTGGTGTTTAACCTAAGGCTTTACACAATTTAAAAAAAAATGGTACTTTGCGTTAGAAGAGCGCTTTTTCGGCATAGCATTGTCAACGGTGTAGTACATCAGCATACAGCTAAGACGTGCTAACTAGCAGGCTGGTTAACTACTACTTACTGTTAGGCGCCTTAACTATTGAGAGGCGTGTGGCCCACCCTAAGCAATACCCATATCAGTCTTTAGAATTTCGGAAACGCGGTTGCCCTCGGCTCTGTGGACCTACAAATTTTGGCTATTTCGACGTGTTACGAGCACTGGAGGGGTTGCTTTGCCCGCAAAATTCTTGCGAAAGCGCGTGTATTTTGGCGCGATGTAGGCATAATTTGTTGAGCCACAGCGCCGAGGGTACCGCGTTTTCGAAATTATAAATCTGATATGGATATTGCCTACCGTTGGCTGCCAAAAAAAGCGCTCTTCTAACTCAAAACGTCTATTTTTAAAAAATTGTATTTAAGTCTTAGGTGAAACACCCTGTATCCTGTGGCATTCTTCAAAGCTTCCAAAGTAACGGTAGTGCACGTCTAGGTTTTCAGGACACAATGGGTGTTGAAAGATTAGAGCAAATCTGATGACATGGGCCAGATTTTGTTCTAAACGGATCTGTTCCTCCTTGCTTTTCGTATTTTGTTCAGGCGCCAATTATATGGTATGATACCGGCCTTAAGCAGACTGCTATAGGGCTGTCTATAAAAAGTCTGTCCAGTTGCGTGGAACGTCACTGAGCGTTTTTTTTTTCTTCTTTTCAACACTGTTGCTGGCGCCTCAGGGGCGCCCCATTCAGTTCTCGTGGCCCCCGTACGGGGGCGTACGCATCCGCTGCCTTTCGGAATCCGTCCCCGGACGCACCTGTTGCCTCCCTTGGTCTCGCGCTCATGTTCTTGCACGGTGGTGCTAATATAAATGCACGCGTCAACCGTAGTGTCGGCGGAGATGACGGCAACCGGGCGCCGGCGTCGTCATTATGACGTAACGGCCGTTGGTCGTCCGGAAGGAGGGCTTCCTCCAGGCGACTTGCTCATGTGACTCCCCCGCGGGTTCTCCCGTCGCCTCTCGACCTGTTGACATTTCGACGACTTGGCTTGGCGGCAGCGTACCCCCCCCCCCCCCCCTCCTTTTTTCCCTTCCCTCAACAAACGACTGTGTCAAGCGGCGTGCTTGCTGTTCGACGGGAGGGAGAGAGGGATAGTGGGTGCGTCCGTGCCGTCAGGATTGTTGTGACTCGAGCGGCGTCTTCGCGTCGGCGGCGCGCTTTTGAGGAGTACGGTTCGTGGTCAGTCACCACGAATCGCAGCAGACCCATAGTGTTGAGAGATTCTTGTAGCTATCTTTCCTGAGGTCAGCTTAGTGTCCGACCTTCCAGTCACCCATCGTTAGGGCGCCTCGGTGGCCAGCGCGCCCTACCCATCGTAGGACCACAGCGCCACTTAACGGACACAACACAAACGGGAAGGAAGAGCAGACGAGCAGCGCCTGTCGCGGCGGTGTTCGCCACTCCGATGCCGCGTCTGTCCGCGTACGAAGGCACCCTCATTTCCTCGCTTGGGTGCTCTTCCTTGAGGGCATTAGCTGGAAGAAAGGCAAGAATTGCCGAGAAATAATAACCCGCACACTTCTTCACCTCGAGCGCTGGAAACTGGCGTAGCAGCGGGAGCATCCGTACCCAGCGCTGCTGGTCCACGAAGCTCCGGACGCCTTTGGATGCCCCGTGTCTTGTTTGGTCAGGGCGGCAGCCCCGTGAGATCTCCGAATCGTGTGTACCCATGCCTGTATGCTTAAAGTGCGGGCGAATAGTGGCTGGGCTACCCAGAAGGTACGTCCGTACACAGTACCGCCCCGATGCACAGTCCGGCAAAAATTCTCGGCCTCTTGCGATGTGCGCGTGATTGCATCCATTGTTTGTATTTTCCCTCCGGCTGCTTCTGTCGTCGACAGGCAGTGCGCCGCGCGTTTGCGGCCTCGCCGCCGGCGTCGTCTCCTCGGCGCACGTGGGTGCTCGGGATGTGCCACGAAAGGAAACGCCGCTGTCTCCCCTTTCCCGTCGACGCTGGGAGCGCGGGCAGGAATTCCTCGGCGCTCGCTGCCGCCGCTGCTGCTTTTGGTTCCCAGAGGCGCTCCGGAGGTGGCGCCATCCGATCACTGCGCGGCGTCACCGCATACCGTCCGATGTTCCCTGCGAAAGCGACAGAAACGACTACAAGGACAAAAAAAATAATAAAAGAAGTAAAGGAGAAGACCGTCCGGCCAGCAACCACTACTGGCATCGGATATCGCGTGGAAATTACGTGGCGTCGCCGCGATGCACGCCGGGAAGGACGAGTCGTTTTTCGCGCCGGCAGGTCGCTCGAGTGAGGAATTGTCCCCCTCGTTGATGTATGACGCGATCGCGGCGAACGATGACACCATGCGTCTAATTCCTTTTTGTTTCATCTCATCTTTTTTTTTTCTTTGTCCCTGCTCGGCGGCGTTGAGAGGTGCCGGAGACCGGTGACAACAGCTCGGCGTCGTCCGAGGAGCCGCCTCCTCCTGCCCGAGTTTGCGGTGGTGTGTCTGGTCCCTCTCTCCACCTCTCTCGGCTCTCAGTAGTGTAGCCGCCGTGCTACGCGCTTTCTCCTGCCTCCGTTGAGAGCGGCCGGCGGCGGCGCTGCCGGAATCAGTACGTGTGCATATTTGCTTAATTTTTACAGGGCATAGTTGTGTTAGGCGTATAGCGGCTTTGCGTCGTCCCGAGCCGTTAGCGACTCGACGTCAGCAACTCATGGTGCAGTCCCTCGCCATCGTCGGAGAAAATGCGTGTCTCGAAGCTGCTCTCGGGACGACTTCGTAAACGCGATCTGAAGAAACGATTACGTAAGGATCCAGAGTTGCAAATCCATGAAGCGGGCAGAACGCGCCAAAGGCAAGGGGCTCGCAATGTCTTATCCCGATGCCTAATTGAGATAACTGCGCCAGGACGAGGTAGTGGGCACCCGCGAAGCTGAAGAATTTGGGGGCAAGAGGCGAACACGAAGGTGTGCTAACAATAAGCGTTGGGGGGGGGGGGGGCACCTCTAACAATGCCCTCTGCATGGAGAACGGGCCGCAAATTTGTCCACAATCGCTATCCCATGTCCACAAACGCAAAATGGCGGTACAATTAATTTACATTTTCCAACGTAAATAAATTGCATTGTATTCTCCCCCTCCCCTTTTATGGAGAGACCTGTGCACGTTAATGGGTGATGCGGTGGCTTTTCAGCGTCAGTTGGAACTGCAACCAGTTCGGCTTAGCGTGTTTGGTCAGCGAAAGACTCCCAGAAATGGTCCGATTTTCAGCGTATAGGTGCAAGTCTAACCTTACTTAGCCTTATCCGTGAGTAACGTCGTAGGAAGGAGGGGCTTAAGCGACCATGCTGGCGCCGAAATTCCTAGCACCTCTAGACGGCCCCCTGGTAACTTCTGTTGCTCCGCTTTCCCTTCGTTGTTCGTGCAGTTCTGCCGGAGCGCATGGTCTGCTCGTGGCAAATAGTTTCCTCTCTCTAAGTTCTCGGGAGGAAGAGAGCGTTACGATGCAAGGAGCCTGAACTATCTCACTCCGTCATTACCATTTGTTCACCCTGAAATACCTTTAGGTTGGGGCATTACATTGGGGCAATCCGTGTCGTATTACAACTGAACGTTTGAGGTCTTGACGCGATATGAGTGGCGGCGTGGCAAACACATGCTAAGCATGTATGTGTTTGCCCTCCGAAATCCCATTCAGGCAGCACGCCATCCTCGGTCGGAGCGTTACGCGTCAAGAGTCGGTTTTTGCAGCTGTGTCGCGTCAAGCGCTTTGGAGATAAGGCACGCCTCGTAGATTAACTCCGTGCTCTCAATGCCTATCCCCTGAGTACCTGCACGACTTCTCCGGTGCGAAATGCTTGGGAGCTTAGATGCTTAACCCCGCCTTGTGCGGACCAAAAGCACGTGAGCCATTAGACAGTCTGCTCTTGCCCCATTAAAAAGGTAAGATTACGCCCGTGCCGCAGTCGTCGGTCCCTCCAGTTTCACACGCCGAGCAGGGCAGTTCTTCGTCCCAATCAGCCAGCGGTTCCGCAACCCAGCTCTCCCTTCAGAAAGCACCGCTGGTGTCAGCGGATTCCCGCGGAGCAGCCGAGACAAATGTGCCGCGGCACACAACTGGCTGCTGGGTCGCGCGAGCCGGCTTTTGCTCCCCCTGCTCTGCCTCTCGGAATCCCAGGCCTTCTTTCCCCGCTCTCTGGCCTATGTGTGTTTAAACTTCGCCTCCGAAAAGCCTCGAGTCCGCCGCCGCCAACTACGCTCATTGTTTTCTTTTTCCGCTGTTGTCGTTGTCATTCTGCTCCGCGGGTGTTGTTTCTGTGCCGCTGCTCCTGCCGCGTTCGCGTTTTCACTCGGGGCCACGCTTGAGCTCGGCGGCTGTTTCGCGTTTTCTGGGGATCGCACGTCGAGCCGGCGGTCGGTCGGCGACGCCGGCGCGGCGGCGGGGCCGCGTAAACAATGGCATCCACTGGCAGCGCTTCTCTCTCTCTCTCTCTCTTGCAATACTCCTCTCATTTTTGCTGCAGACCGGCGGCTGGTGTTGTTGCGCAACCGTCGCCGCCGACCTGCGTGCGCTCGGCGAATGCAGAAGCCCACTCCCTCTCCCCTTTCCCACTACCCGTTGCTCTCTCTCGCTCTCTCTACCACCCTCTGCTCGCGGCGCCGGAGGAGCGCGCCCGGCTACGCGCCTGGCGCGCTTCCGCAAACAGTCGCCTGCTCGCGCGCGCCGAGTGCTATCGTCCCTCGCTTTCTACCCTCCTTCACTGGCGCTGCTGCTGCCTGTCGTCGGCTGCACGTGGGAACTAGGCCTAGCGGCGGTCGCCTCGCCTCCATCCTTCCTGTCATCCTTCCCCGTGTGAATGCGCCCCATTCTAGTTCCCTTCTTTTTTTTTTTTAGTGGCTCTTTTTATCGTCCACATTGTTTTCGTCTTTTGGGCTGCTCCACGGCGCCGTGAAACCAAGCGAAAAGCAGCAGCGCACATCGCTCTCTTGTTGGCGGCATTTACGGAATCCGCATCGATTCACTTTTCTCAAGCCTGTCCCCCGATTACGCCTTGCGGCAGAAAAATGTTTGCTCCATTCACGCCGCTCGAGTACGATCTGTAGCGTGCCACAAAGAAGCCGCCAACTACCTGCTGATTTTTATTTTGAAAGTTTTAAAACTTTGGTTTTAGAATAAGAAAATCCCATAAGTGGGAAATAGGAACGTAAAAAAAGCGCGTTAAAATGCAGCGTTAACTAGTTGTTGCCTGTATCAAGCCGAAAAATGCCTTAGGTGACAATCTGTAGCAGTTCAACTCTTTCATTGTATAAATCTCTGTATAACACATTTAACCCGTCACGGCTTAAAGTCGCTCGAAAGGTGTTCCAAATGAATGTATGTACGCGGGGTCATGTCTACGAAGCTCTCCGTCAGCTGTTAGTTCATGCGGTCGTTAGTTGTCGATGGACTATAGCATGCACGGGCGACTGCCGATCCGTGATCGATGCGACGTTCGAAGGTGCACAAAGAGCTTTCGCGAAGCTGACCCCACAGCGGTGGGCAGTGCCTTTGTATCCGGTTTACCTTTAAATCAGTATCCGCAACTGTGGCACACCGTGCTCTTGTCTACCCCTCCGTGCTCATGTCGCGATTCACTTGCTTCTCGGCTAATGCCCAGCCCCGCCTTCAATTCAGGAGTCTTCGAATGACGTCGCTTGCTAAGCTGTCACTGATGACGTCACCGATCGCAATTACCAGTTGCAGTACGCAAAATGAGTAGATTGGGAAAAAGTGTTAGGAACATCTGTTCTGGGTAATGGATGAGAACCGACTGTCTGCCAGAGCTTTTAATTATAGATCACGTAGATAAGCTCTTGGCTGCGCCTTGTCACGTTGATTTTTTTTCCGAGCAACATACACCCGCTGTCAGTGTGATTGCGTGCAGGACGGGAAACAATGGGAGCGCTGTCGCTTTCTGTCCAAATTCTATAACGTGTTCGGTCTGGTTATGCCCGCCGTCCACTTGCACAACGGTTACAGCAAATCGGTGAATAGCGGAGCCTGACACAGGGCTTGCGGAAACCGCATGCTGTACGGATGTCGATTAAATGGCTGCGTCCGTTATTGGGAACCAGGTCAGCAGCTACGGGCTGTGCGCCGACACATAATTGTTTATAAGCACATCTATCCCTTTCCTTGTCGCTGTCGAGTTTTTAACAAGGCTCGGGATACAGAACACACTGGCGGGATTAAAGCTGTAGAGTCAAATCTGGTATTTTACGTGACAAGAGGCTACCTTTCCTGGTAAGGAGACAAGTTTTGCGGGGCGGCAGTTAGACCGGCTACGATATATGGAATGGAGACTGCAGTTCTGAAATAGAAGAATATCAAGAGGGTGCAAGTGACTGAGATGAGAATGCGTAGAGGGGCGGGCGGATTGACCAGGAAGTATGGGGTACGGAATGAACATGTAAGGGAGCAATGCTAAGATCGCAAACACCGGATCGGCGCTGTAAGAGCCAAGGCTCCGTTGGTTTCATCATTCGATGGGCTGGGATAAAGAGTATGTCGAAAGAAGGGCTGTAGGGATACACATCGAAGACGAGAGGACACGGGGACGACCACAGCAGGGATATACATTCGGGAGAAACCAGTGGAGGCAGCTCAGGATAGGAATAAGTGGGGGACACCAATGAGAAACAGCGGCCCCACGTATATAAATCAGATAAGCTGAAGGAATAATAATTTGTGAAGCCTAGGGGTGGGGTGGGGGTTGATTCCAGACGGACGAAAAGCTTAGCCGGAGGCGGTAGAATCGTGAGGCGGGGAGATGTGATTAGGAAATTTGTTGGGATATGGCGGGCTGGGTGCAGGGTGAGAGTGAATGGTGATCACTCCTCAGAATCCTCTGAAACGGCACCAGAAATATAAGGACAATATAGAAGAAATAACTTTCCCATACAGAGTATTCATAATTCGAAGCAAAAACAGCCCGCAGTTCTAGAGGTGAACGATTAATTGGTTCGTCTTTGAGTCTTCAGAAACTAGCCTGCTAGAGTGTAGCGTTGGAGTGTCCTGCAGTGGATGTAATTTAGCTTGTAGTGGCGTTGATGATGTATCTCGGTTGCGTACAAGGCTCTTCCGCGGTGAAGTGTCCCCTGTGTTGAAGGGCCGAAACGTTGCCCCAAGTCGCGATTTCATACCGCCGGTTCCCCTCCAACTGTCCGCGTAGGAGTAGTCGCGAGGAGGTTTCGGCGTTGCGAAAGGAAGATGAGGGAGATCTCTCTCCTTTTTTGTGTTGATCGCCGACTGAAGAAAAAAAAATGCTCTCGGAGGACGTGGTGCACCACTTTTTTTTTTTTTTTTGGGGGGGGGGGGGGCGGTGCTGGGAAAGATGTGGACTGGACGACATCCGCGCTGCGAGCCGCGATGCGGACTCGGTTATGGTAGCTCGGCGTGTGCCCGGCCAGTGGGGGGCGAAGATGGCGGTTCGCGGCGGGGGCCCGTTTTCTTCTCGCCGGAGGGAGATGTGGAGGGGGGACCTCGCCGGAGCACAAGGGGCAGCCTTGTCGGCGGCGCCTTTCCGGCGCCCCTCGGCGTGCCTTCTCCCCGCCGTCTCGTCCCCGCCGGCAGTTGCGCTCTCCGCCCGCAACTTTCGCCTGGCGGCAGAAGGAAGGGGAGTGCAGCCTCGCCTCCCACTACCCGCAGCGCCGCGCGTTCTTCTCGGCTGCGCACAAGGGCAGCCTCTTGCGCCGGCGAGGTCCCTCTGCCCGATGGAAGTGTTGGGCTGGCGTACGAAAGCCGCGTCGTTGCCTATCGAGACGACGGCGCCGGTCCGATGGGCCACGGAGGCGGCTTGTTTACCCTTGGGGTACACAGACGGGCGCTATTGATCCAGCACCGCCTGGGCATCAGTGGGAATTGATTGGGTCTAGTCAGTCTGTAATGCGCCTAGGATATTTGATATACCTCCAAGCAAAACTTTGTATTTTAAAAAGTCCCGACGTGTCCGTGCCGGCTCCTCGGCTCCTGTGAGTCAGGACGCCCCTGGGCTGCCCCCCCCCCCCCCCCCCCCCCCCCAAAGTTTTCTGTGGTTGCTTTCTGGTCACTCTCTGCGGTCTCGGTATCATTCGCTCAACTCCTGTTTTTTTTTCGGCCATTGCTGTTTCCTACGCGTTTGTTGCGCGGAATTTGCTGTCATGGTAGGTTTTCAGCTAGAAGCCTTTTGTGCTAGTAATGTGTGCCGCGTCGTTTCTCGGGCCGTCATTGAAGCTGCGCTGTCCCAGCGCTTCGCCCCCTATGCTTCGACCAGCCTGCGCGCATTGTGACGCTCTGTCCGCGCGCCAGCGAAGGAGACGTTCTTGCTGGTCGTGCGCAGTGCCCTCGGAGAGTGGGGGTGAAAGCACCAACAACACTGCGGTCTTCGTTGGCGCGCCTTCGCTGAATTCCGCGCAGCGCCGTAACTCAAAACAAAGCAGCCCGCGTCGCCGGGCACGGAAATAGCCTGGCAGACATGCAAAGCACTGTGGCGGCGTCTTGAAGGTGCGACCGTGTCCCGGCGGCAGCACTCGGTCGGCATTCTAGCGCTTGACGGACGTAGGGGTCCGACCTTGCCAGCGTAACCAATCGTGAACGGCCGGATCCTGCGCGGCGTGCTCCTCGGGAGAAACCTCGCCGCCCGCGGCGCTGAATCATTGCCGGCCAGGTGCTGAGTGGCGCGTGGTGCTTTATATGCGGGCCCTGCGACTGGGGTGGGCTGCTATTTTGGGAGTCATTCTGGTTCCTTTAGCGCGTGGGAATCCAGTGAGAACGTCGTGAACGGAATAGTCTGGGCTGGAAAATGTGTTCTTCTGCTAGCACGTGAGGCTGCTGTGGCAGTGCTGCAGGGCGTTGTTCATTTACAGTTCACCACCGTTGTCATCCTCTCCTTAATATCTCGTCTTGGAACCCTCTCTTCTCCTAGCCTGGTTAACTTCCCCGCCTTTTCTTATCCCCCCCCCCCCCCCCCTCTCTCTCTTCAGTGTGTACAAAATTACAGACTTCGATGGACCAGAGAAAAGAAAGTTCACAGTGTCTTTCTGGTTCGTCGTCCTTTGTTCGTTTCACAGCCCATGAACCGATACCAACTCGCCCAACTTAGTACGATACTAACAACACGGTTAGTAAGGTGACGAAATAGAAAGTGTGCGAGATATTTCGAGCTAAACACCGGAAGACACGTCCCTCGTGTACCGAGGTACAATTCTCTTGAACTATATAACAAACCAATGCAGTCAAGACGTAAGAGAATAAATTGCGAACGCTGGCTCAAGCTTGAAAACTAGCGCAGTCTTATAGCTTACATGTGTGCCAGTCGTGTGTCGATATGAGTGGCCATAATATCGGTAGTTAGTGCTTTCATTGACGCACACTGAAAAAAAAAAATATCCTATGAGAGGTCTACCAGCCGACGCAAACCAGGCATGATGGGGATCAGTATTATGCGCTCTGTCGCCGATATCGTGTAGCTTCACGTTTTGCATTATGTAAGGCTGGTTCTTGATTGTATGAATGAATTTGTTTTTGAGTTGGTCGTTACGAAGCTTTACACATCACTTCGACATGTCGTTGGAACCAATTATAATAATAATAATAATTGGTTTTTTGGTGGAAAGGAAATGGCGCAGTATCTGTCTCATATATCGTTGGACACCTGAACCGCACCGTAAGGGAAAGGATAAAGGAGGGCGTGTTTCGAAATTCCGTTTAGACGCTGCCCCATTTGTTTCTTTGCAGCTTGAACGTTGTGCGCTTTTGGTTGAGGCGTCGTTTGTGGGCCCATAGTTCTAGAACACCGCTCCCAAGAAATGAACGTGTAACAGGCCCGTCCACGGGAAGTGGCCACTGCTGGGTGGTATAACGATCGCAGCGACGCCTGAAAACGGATCCTGCTATGTGCGGACCGTTTTTGTCAGGCGTGGCCAAAGTGCACGGCGACTGCCTATTTTTCTTTTTTTTCTCTTCTTTCCACCACCGTGTTTTGTTTCTTTTTTGGTGACGTAGGTGCCCTTCGTTATTTATACTAAGGCCGCGCCTGGTGGTTAACTCAGGACGTGACATCCTTTCGCACAACCAAGACAGGCAGGCGACCTTTCTTTCTCTTATTACCGGCGCAATAACTAGGACTGAAGAAAAAAAAGACGGAAAAAAAAACGACCCGGTGAGTTTATCGAAACTATGACTAACCGGCGCTTGTGGTGACAGTCTAGGTCGCGGAGAGCGAGCGAGACCCCCCCAGTAACGCGTTCCCCGAAAGACGATGTTCGGAGTTCCGATGAAGTTCCGCTCATGCTCCCCATTTATGTATGTCTGTAATGCGCACCACCCGCTTGGAATAAGTTTGCGCTGTTGTCTTGTATGAGATACGCTCTTACGACTGCAGCTGCCTTCGTCGACGCCTATTCCCTTTCCTCCTTTCTCTTGAGCGGACTCGCCTTAGCGGTTCCCAAAATTAGGAGGATGTCTTCACATATAGGCAGTGGGTAGCACGGCAGAAAAAAAGATGGAGGGGGATTGGTACGCAGTCGTACCCGTGGTTATAAGTAAGCACTGCCCCCCCCCCCCCCCCCCCCCCCCCGCAAATGGCTGCAGAGGGGGGACGAGGAACGCGGGCGGGCTCAGAATCCTTTTCGGGGCCAGGTCGTGCGCGTCGTCTGGGCCATCGAAAATGGGGCCTGATGAGCGTGTCCCGTGTGGGCATGCACGTGGGATGCGAGTCGGGAGTCACAATTGCAGCCGCCGCCGCAGACGTGCGTGTGTGCCTTTGTGAGAGAAGAAAAAGAAATGAAATAAAGACACGAAACAATGCTCGCGGAGCGACCCGTCGGCCTGGCGGGAGTCATTCCTTCTCTGCAGCGCGCCGTTTGGGCGCCAGCCGCCGCTCTTCTGTGCCGGGTTCTCTCTCTCTCCTCCTCCTTCCCCCTCCTCTTTTCTCTCCTCCTGACTCCCTCAGTGCAACCTGTAATCAGCGAGCGCGGTAATAACCGGGCCTCGACGTCTGCCGCCGCCGCCGACCGATCGCGCGCGCTTGCTCCTGCTTTCGCCTTGCGACCCTCCCTGTGGCGCCCTCGTGTTTGTTTCTTTCGTTCGTTTATTCTTCTCGTTCCTCCTCCTTCTTTTCTCGTTCTTTTATTCACCCGTGCGTGCGTCCGCGTTCGTGTCCCGCAAATCGGTTGAAAAGCGGCATCATCCCCCGTAGCGGCTGCCCCGTGGGATCGCGGAAAAGCGGTCTCGGTCTGAGTGCGCCGTTTCGGTTGGCAGGACTGTCCCGTGCGGCCGCTGGGGAGCGGTATCCTTGCCCGGGGCTCTCTCGGCGTATATCTGGCTCCGCGCTGATGCCGCTCACTGCGGTGACAGGTTGTCTCGGCTCTTGCGGTCGTCGGTTGCACGAGCTGAGGGCGCCGTTCGGCCTGTGTCGTCGCCGGCGGGGAAGACTTGTCCGGTTGATGCGAGGATGAGGGCCCTTACAAAAATGGTCTGTAGACAGTCTATAGACTTCTTATAGCCTGCATTGCCTTGCTATAGATATTGTTTTTTGTCTATTCATAGTCTATAGACTGTCTATAGAAAAAAGTAGAAGTGCATGGCCATAATTCTATAGATTGTCTATAGGCTGTCTGTAGGGTTTGTATTGCCTATAGGCTGTTCTCCAGGGTTTGTCTATAGAGAGTCGATAGACTATCGACAGAAGTCTATAGACAAGAATTTTTTGTAAAGGTGCCGCGAATCAGAGGTGAAGAGCGTGATGACTGTCAAGGTTTTCTCCCCCGACCGCTTCAGTAGTACAGTTGAGTCTCTTTATAACGAAGCTGAAGGGGCCCGGCGATTACTTCGTTATAGCCGTAGCTTCGTTATAGCCCGTGTTGACCGATCATCCAAGGGGGGAATCGTCATTTCTTCCCTATATATCCATTATTTCGTTATAGACCGTTTCATTATAACGAGGTTCGACTGTACCTCTGTTGTGAACGTCTGGTGCTATCAGCATTTTGCCGGAGTGGTGGTGAAAAGGGAGGCAAGAGAAAGAGAGGGTGGTTAAACAGACTCAGTGCCCGGATGGCTGCCATACATGCGGATGGGGATAAAGGGGGTGAAAGAGAATAGAGGAAACAAAAGGTTAGCCGTCGTAAGCATGCTTCTTGATCCATCGCTGGCAGTAGAGAGAAAAAAAGAAAAGACGCACGCATTTCTTGTATGGCCGGCCGCTCAAATCTGCGGTGTCCAAGTGACCTCGTGAGGCGACGGTAGTTGTTCAATCAGCGCATCGCTGCCTCGAGGTGCACTCGCAAAGTGTGAAAGCGAGTGCGAGTGTCAAAAGTAGATCTTCAGCTATCACGCTGAGGATTCAGCCATGACAATTAGAAAAGAATGAGAGATAAGATGTGGACCTCCTATGCTGCGTGTTGTATCTTTGTGAGCGCTTATCGTGAAGAATGAAAGCACTCCCGCGCAGCCTTGTGCTTTAGCACTGCTTAGCTGGAGTGCTGTAACAGCTATGCGCTTGGGGTGAAGGAGGGGAGAAGAGCGTCGTGTGACGTGTGTTTGTCCCGACGGGATCGGGGGGGGGGGGGGGGGGTCACGGTTGGCCTAATTGCAGTTCCAGTTGCATGCGGCGCTGGGCGGCCGCTGCTGGCCCGGGACTGGCTCATCTCTAGCTGGCTCGTCTCTCGCGCTACGCCGCCCGCACTTCTTCCTGGGCAGAGGCGAGTCTCGGTTGGCTTCTCCACCCTTTGGGTGGCCTGCTCCCTCCCCCACCGCTCCTCCCCTGTAACTCGAGACAGTCTTGCTCGCGGTGTCGTGTGCCGCAAATCGCTAGAAAGGAGTTGCACGTAGAGAGAGTGCAGAGCGTCGCATGTCTGATTTTAAGAGTTAAGTTGAACCTCGTTATTAATGGCCTGGTTCTCTTCGAGCAGGAACGGTTGCACCCGAAGTTATGGCAGCCAAAATATGAAAACAGCAGCAAAAAAAAAAAAATTCTGGAAGGAAGCCAGAAGAGGGGTTTTAAAAATATGTTATTGTACAAAGCAGTGCGGAAGAAATCATTGCTGATCGCGGAACGCATTTTCCTTGGGTGATTAGAGACTGAGTTGCACTCTTTACGACTGACGGACAGGGATTGGGAGTTGCCCGTACCGGAAAAGGGTGGCGAAACAAGTGAGAAAGGAGGGAGGGAAAGGGAGGCAGATGTTGAGCGCACGTATATGTTTTGGCAACATACGCACGCTCACGTACGACGGGACGCGAGATCCGTCGCTAGCCGCTCGACTTGGTGAAAGGCTGTGAAGTGACTAAAAACTACTACGGATAAAGTTATGAACTCTCTTTAGTAATTAAGAAAAAAAACTGGCTTCTTATGCCCAGCTCCTTGAACGGCTGCATTGTGTTAAAGGGGATTATGAGCTCTCCGTCGCATACAGCCTATAGGTCTGCAGTTAAACTCCGCCCGCGTTCAGAAGCCGGCACACACAGTGTTCCTCCTTTCTGTTGATGACTTCCTTGTTACCTAATAAAAAAATTAATCGCATGATGCGCTTCTAACCGCAAGAAGTTTGATCCCTCTGGCTTCTGTTGATAAAATGAAAAAAAAATCGAGTAAACATGGGGCTTTCGTTTTCGGGTAAAACCCGATTTTCCCCGATTCTTGCGCCCTGAACATAAATATTTCTTATAAAATCGGGTTAAGCCCGATTTCTCCCCGAAGGCCTTCTAGAGGATATTTGTTTTCTAGTCCACAAAGGTGAAGACACTGCAAGACAAATTTGTGGATGTCTAGTGCTTATTCCAGAGAGGTGTCTTTGGTCAACTGGGGCTCTGAAACCCCTTTTTTATGAGGCGGATGAATTTGAGAATAAGATCGAAAAGGGCGATTTAGAAGCTCCCCCCTGTCCTTTCTTGCTATCGTTCTCGCTGTCCTCTCCCTTTCCCCTTCATCTCCGTCGGCTGCAGCGACCGGCAACATTCTTTTCCTACACATTTTTTTTTAAAATAAACCACTACCACCAGAACCGAGGGGACAAAACATTCCTACTGAACAGACACCTTATCGAAGTCACTGTACCTTGTATGTTCAAAATCGTTGCTGTGGTGTTGAATGTTTTCGCATTGTACAAAGAAAGGCAGGTGGGTCTTCCTCAGACGCAGGAGCGTTCCGTATTAGATTGCGAACGTAGGCGAAGAAATATCTCTAATAGATAAGAAAAAAGATTTCATCTTATGATAAACATTTTTTTTTTAGTGGAACCCGCGATTTCTATATTGTTTATGAAAGAAGGAGCAAATAATAGGGCATCGCATGCCTACAGAAAAACGGGCTGGTATAGTGAATTCTCTGTTGCTGCAAAAAAATTACCCGAAAGAACTCGAACTACCGAATTTGAGCTCGAAAAATATGGCCCAATTTTTACCCCCGCCCACGAATTACGAAAAAAAAAAAACAGAAACGAGCGCAGTGAAACGCTGGTAGTTTTCTTACCCCGCTTATCGCCAGCCGATTCCTGCGTAATCTGTGCAAGCCAGCCACGGCACCCAAAAGTGGCGCCCGTGACGTCACGTGGAATCTATCTATAGATTTCGTTTGCTTCTTTGACCCGGCACCTTGCGGGCCATGATTCGTTGTTGCCAACTGCTCTTATTTCTTTTGTCGTTGCTTGCTACCGTACCGTCGGCGTACGATGTGTAGGCGCATGTTGATCAACGGACAGTGCTGTCGAGTGTACCTGTTGTGGTCTAGCTGGCATTCTCAATTACGCTCTGTGACGTCAGACGACACGTACGGCGTTGTCACGCGACGTTCAACACGCCGATCCAAGAAGGGAGGGAGGGGGCGGTCCGCGTCAGCGCACAATGCTCATTGTTCGGAGGCTCTTATTTTATTCCCGCTTCCTCGGTGTGATCGGTGTAAGCCGAGCCCCGTGCTGCCGCCGCCTCAGTGCCAGGGATGCCTCGTGGGCCGACTCAGCGCGGCCGGCTGCCGCCGGCGCCGTAAGGCGACTCCCGCTGCCGTGCCCGGGGACGGCCGTCCGCGCCGGTGTGTACGGGAGTAGCTTCGCGACGGCGCGCCTTCTGTCTCGTTCTCTGCGCGTTCCTGTCCCCGCGCATGCGCACTGTGTGGGGTTAGGAGCTTCGAGAGGGACGCCATATTGCTCAGTGGTGCGCACGTGTGGCAGATACCGGGAAAGTAGTGGTGCGAGCGTTCTGCGCATGTTTTCAGTGTAGCTGACTCGTTCGCGTGAACTGTGCGAGAATCTATGCGGGCGGGTTACGCGTCTACTGTGTGTATCTGATCATAATGATAATTATAATAATAGGAGTAATCGCTCAGTGTGTACTGTTCCTTCAACTGTGCTAGAATAGCTCAATGTGTACTGCGACGCGATTTAATGACAAATCCTAGTCGCGAAATTCATAAGAAATGGGCATGGAAAGGGCATCTAATGCGAAGTTAGTTAATGATAACAGTCCAGATTCCGAGAGAAGACAAAGCGTAGCAGGAGCCGGCAGAAAGTCAGGTGGGCGTATGAGATTAGGAAGTTTGAAGGGATAAGAGATGGTTGCAGCTGACGCGGGAGAGGGTTAATTGGAAGGATGTGGATCCTTTGCTCTGCAGTGGGATTTGTTAGTCTGATGATGATGATGACATGCACTGTGAGCTGTGAGGAGAGCAAACCCGCGTGTACGAGGCGGTCGAGTGGGAGTTGCGAACCGAGTTTTCCCAGTGAGCGGCGAGCTTGCGTGTTGTGCCACGCTGTCGCTGGTTTTGCGCTAGCAGTGCCACGACTGTTTCGATTTCCGTCGAGGAACGACGTTGGCGTGCCGGCCCTTCGGCTGTGCAGAGCGCCGACGTAGACGTATGCCGGATTATGGGCCGTCCACTGCTCACGCGCAATAGCAGGTGCTTGCCCCACCTGGCCGCGCACCTGCCATTGGGTAGTCCGGCACCCCGCAACAACCTCTAAGCATGCGCAGCTGGCATCCTGCTCGCTCGGTGCGCGTATACGCGTGTAGTCTCGGCTATTCTAAAACGAATCCCTTTAATAATAATAATAATAATAATAATAATAATAATAATAATAATAATAATAATAATAATAATAATAATAATAGGTTTTGGGGGAAAGAAATGCCGCAGTGTCTGTCGCATATATCGGCGGACTCCTGAACCGCGCCGTAAGGGAAGGGATAAAGGAGGGAGTGAAAGAAGAAAGGAAGAAAGAGGTGATGCGTAGTGGAGGGCTCCGGAATAATTTCGGCCACCTGGGGATCTTTAACGTGCACTGACATCGCACAGTACACGGGCGCCTTAGCGTTTTGCCGCCATAAATACGCAGCCGCCGCGGTCGGGTTCGAACCCGGGAGCTCCGGATCAGTAGCCGAGCGCGCTAACCACTGAGCCACCGCGGCGGGTCAATCCCTTTGCGACGATAAAGTTTTTCACTCAGTCACTCACTCTAAAATTCGGAGCAGTCTTAGGCAGCGCAGCCGCCTCTTCTCACCTTGGTAGCGCGCGTACGTCGCAACCCCGCGCACGTGTCTGGCCGTTCGCGCTCGAAAAAAGGAAGAAGATAGCGAAGAGAAAGGTGACGCCTCCGCATCCGGAATTCGCTCGGCGATGGATGGGAACCTTCTGATTCGCGCGTTTCCGCGGAGTCGGCTTCGGCGGCCGCAGACGGATCGGTTTCACGATTCCGTTTTCCCTTCTGTCTGCTTTCTGTTTTTCTTTTATTTCCTTTTCGCGCGCGGAGGGGGAGGTGCGCACTGGTTCGCGACTCGGCGCGGGGCTAGATTCCGTGCAACGCTACGGAAGTTGGAGTGAAAGTGGACGAAGACGCGTCTGCTGCACGAGGACAGCTCAGATAAAGCAAGATTTCCATTTTGGGGCGAGATCGACTCTGGCTCAACGAAAATTTAGCTGGCTTGACTCGTCAGCTCAGAAAATTGTTGCGTACAAAACCCGCAAAGCTGCTGCATGGGCGTTTAAGATGGCGTGGGGAAAGAATGAAGGAAGGAGGGGGGGACATCATGAATGGGGCAGTATGGGGCATATGTTCAAATCCGCAAGGGCGTAGTGGACGTCAAAATATGTGAGTTCGCTTTTTCATTGTTATTATATACGGGCCGGAACTGTTTGCTCCCGCGACGTGGCAGCTGTGTACAGCATATCCGAAGCTGAATGACCCTGGCCTCGATCGGTCGCATTCCTCTGTCAGAGGGCACGAAAACACGCGCGTGCATACTGAGAATTACGCCGGCTGTCACGGAAATTAATTTTCAGCACACCTTCATAGGGGCATCTTATGTTCCAGTGAACGCTGTTGCTTCGGTACGCCACACGGGTTGCGTTACTTGAAAAGCGCGTAACTTACACTGACAGCTGGAAACGACGAGCTTACTTAATCGGCGCCACACTATCGGCTGCGGATACCAGTTGAGGCATCAAATTGGCGTCGCGGTTCAACGAGACTGGCCGGAGAGGTCGTGGAGAGTGCGCTACATTCGCACTCTCCTCAAAGTTTGGTCCGACTTTACGTTGAGAGCAGGACATCGCCCAACCAGTGGGCGCCTATTAGACGCCTGCTGTTTTCTCGGTGGGTTTGGGCAGAGTTTAGCGGAAGATCTCGTACGTGAACGGGGCTTTTAGTGCGGGAGATTGCCGTGCGCGACCGCCCGTATTGCTCGTGAACGCAACACATTGCATTCCGTTTCTGCGCGACCACAAGTCTGTTATAGACTTCGCATGTAGCAGGTACAATCTGCTGAATTTCAACACAGGGCGAACTTCTCGGTGCAGGAGCATACGAAGCCATTTTTTTTTTAGCCGCCGCGGTGGCTGAGTGGTTGTGGCGCTCGGCTGCTGGCCCGAAAGACACGGGTTCGATCCCGGCCGCGGTGGTCGAATTTCGATGGAAGCGAAATTCTAGAGGTCTGTGTACTGTGCGATGTCAGTGCACGTTAAAGAACCCCAGGTGGTCGAAATTTCCGGAGCCCTTCACTACCGCGTCCCTCATAGCCCGAGTCGCTTTGGGACGTTAAACCTCCATAAACCAAACCAATTTTTTTTAATGGAGCATATTTTCATCCCCGATTTTCGTTCAAAACTTTACAAATCCTACCGCAAGCCTTCCCCGTCACAGTTTCGACCGAACACCCACGGGCGCCGCTTCGCCTGCTCTGCGATCTCCCCCACGCCTCTCTCCCCGCCGGCGTGTCCATCCATATAGTCGCGCATCGGGGCGGCGCCATTGCACACAAGCGGCCTCGGCCAGCTGCGGTCAGGAATGCGGCGTCCGCGCCCCGCTGCAGCCGCGGCTGTAACCTGATCGCGCGAGCACGCACCCCATGCCTGCGGCCGGCCGAGGGAAAGGAGGACGAGGGGTCGGTTCGGCGTCCGGGCCGGCAGTGAGTCGAGACGGCTGCCTCTCGGAGGTGAAGCTACCTCGCGTGGCTCTCGCGTTTACGACATGTCAGGCGTAACAACATCCTTGCGTCCCTGTCTTTTCGCGCTTGTTAATAAGTCGAATCTCGTTATAACGGAATAATGGTTATAACGAAGGAATGACGATTCCTCTAGGAAGCTTGGTCAACACGGGCTGTAACGAAGTAATCGCCGGGCCACTTCAGCTTCGTTATAACGAGGTTCAACTGTATATCTCGAATGTCGACTGAGGAACTTGTTTAACTAAGGTTTTTGCAAGCTGGCCTTCTCGTCCTGTGTTTCGAGAATGCACCAGTACTTGGACGTGGTCTAGCTGTTCACACTCCAGTCGCAAGCACGCGCAGGTTACATTTAGAGGCGGTTGAGGTTGCTGCACGCTACCGGGTACGGCAGAGTGCTAAGTGACGTCGTGCTGCGGGTTACCAGAGGCGGTATATCGACGCGGCAGCGGTGCTCTTGCGCATTGGTCACGTGATTAGAGACCAGTGTGCGCGGGCTTGCGAACCGCGTCTTCGAAGCCGTCTCGTCGTGCTCTGCCGGGAAAGCTGGAACTGTGCTCAATTAAGAACGCGAGCGTTGTCTGTCTTGTGACACTTCGGCGGTGCTGGCGCCCAGTCGACAGAATTGGTTCGGTGATCGGTACGTTGCACCTTGCTCCAGCAAAGAACCCGACATTCTAGAACGAGGGACATGTGCCAGCAATCTGCTGGCCGTCCGATTTTGCACGGTACGGCCAAGAGTCGCGGTGTTTTTCTTTTTTTTTTTTTCATCGCTCCTCCGCGCGCGTAAGTTACGTTGCGTGTGGTTAAACGCGTCTCAGGCATGCTGCCTCGCACTGACAGGGCTATCTCGCTTCGCTATAAGCGCGCGGTTCCTCCGCTGTCTCGCGCGACTGACTTCCAGTCGTGTTGTCAGGCGGCCAAGACCCTCCTCTCTCTCTCTTCATGCACCCAACGCACCTGGACTGAAGGAACTCGTGGCGAGAGGATCCTACTCGTGGAGGAGCCGGCGAAAGTGCCGGCGCATTCTTCCGCGTGCAGCCCTCGACCGTTGCAAAACCTCGCGCTGTGTAATGGAGGAAATAAATGGGCGTCTTCCGCGGCGCCGAGTTCCTTGCGTCAGGCGAAGTGAGGCGTGGTTGGCGCCTGGAAACGGTCCATCAGGTGCGACACGGTCTTTGCAGTCGCTACTCGAGACACCCAGAGAAACGGGCCTTGATGGACCACCGGGCCAAATTGGGATTGCGCGCTTCCCAGTGGCGGGAGTATCGCGCCGCGCCTGCATAGCGGGCTTGCACAGTGCATGCGCGACTATTTTCGGTATCGCGCGGCGCCGTTTCGTGACGGTGGGGTGGTAGTAATAAGAGAGCTTCAGCTACCCTTCCCGTATTCCGCTACCGCCGATCGCTAGTGCGGTAGCTCCAAGTTAAAAAAAACTCTTCTTGCTCTCCGGACATGCATGCAGTGGCCGCGCGGTGCGTAGCTAGCGCCTGACAGTGGTAGCGTAGAGTTGTAGCGTAACGCGATCCGCGTTCAGCTACCGCCATCAGCCTACGCGGGCGCTGCGCAGTGACAGGTACGAGCCCGGCGAAGCCACGTGCAGAGAGCTCCCCGCGGAAGCGAATCGTGGTTGCGGATCCCCATGCTAACTCTATTTTAAATTTTTAGCGTATGCGGGTATACCGTGTAGTGCTACCGCCAGCCGTGCATTCGCAGTGGCACTGGGAGTGCGAGATGCGCCTGCGGGTGCCTGTACGGCACGTGATTCGTCGGGGTAGTTGCGCATGCTCTGCTGGTGGCTGGCGGTAGCGGTGTACGCTAACGCTATACGCTGAAACTTTTCCAATAGACAGCGGCCGTGTAGCGCTCGTGCATTGCCACGGCCACTCGATGTCATTTAGTGGAATGGTTCAGCCTACCTCTGCCGCACTACTGCTGCCGTTACAAAGTTTCGACGGAACCGCACCCGCAGATAGCTAACGCCAGTGCGTGTTTTGTTGCCCGTCGCGAACTGTGATGCATGGAACGGGCGGGTGGAGAAGGGCGCAGCCGCTGTGTCAAATTTAAAACCGGGTCGAGGCGCCCTCCCAGAGCGCGCCGACGACTTGGCGAACACGTCGTCGGCGCTCTGGTGGCGGTGGTTGTGGTGGCGGAGGGAGGGGGGTCACCCCTCCCCATTCCTCTTGTGTGCGCCTGTTCCGCTGGCTTCTGTGCTGTGGCATGCGATGCGGGCAGTGCGGGCGGGAACAGTTCTCTCTCTCTCTCTCTACAGCACGCGTTTCTTTCAATTCCGCGCGTTCTCTTTTCTTGTCGTCGGCGCGTCACCGCTTTCGTGGCGCACGGAGCTAGTCCGTCGGTAGCATTGGTGGGCGATGTTTTTTGCAAGCTAGAAAATAAAGTTCGCCGGCTGTGCACGCGTGTACCTGCCCTGGGTTCGTCGCTTTTCTTCCCATTTTCATCGTTCGTTTCTGATATAATTGCGCTAGGGTCTATTATCTGCCTTATGTGTGAAGTGTGCATATCGGTAGGATAGTGTAATTTATTTAATATAGTATCGCATAGTTATTCAGGAGCATCGAACGGGTTCTGCTGACTCGTCTTTTTGAATGCGACCTGTTGCGGAGAGCTTTCTTCCCTCTCAGGTCCTCGTGACACCGCTGGAATGATAGCATCAGTGTAGTCCATCTACGGATTTTCGCGCCAGCGGCCACATCGGATCCATGCGCGGTCGTCGGTTGGCTGTCTTCTTCTTATTAATTCGGACTAATTTACATTACACCACCAACTAATCCGACTTAATCCACCAGCCCACCCCAATACACCTTAAGTCACCCACTAATCCCACCTGAATCTATTTTCTGCGGTGGGCCTGTTTCCAAAATTTGGGGGATCCTTTGGAATACTTGGGAGTTAGTCAACTTCAAAATGCTATCACATTTTCTTCTTTAAGAATGAGCTCAAGAAGGCCCCAAGTTTGTACAAACTTCCTCGATGCGCATGTTAGGATAGCTGGATAGAGTAAAAGCAGGGACAGTGACAACGCCATGGTTTCCAATAACAACAGGCTACATCTGCGTAACGTCAAAGCAAATTAAACCAATATCCGCAGGCAAAGAGGGGTGCCCACTTCGAGGAGGTCTCGAGTAGACACAAGAAATGACTCGGAGGCGACTGCAAGCAATAGGGCCAAAGTAGTTTCACTAAGATCGGATAAAATACGGCATGACACGACTGACAACGACCCCGAGCAGGTCAAGCTTATGAAAAGAAGTTCCGGGATCTTCACTGCACGTGGTGACAATGCACTGCACGGTGACAAAATGCCACATCCTCCTTAGTCCTCTGAATAGGAGCTGCGTCCTACATTGTCGGACTCATTTAGTCTCAGAGTGCCCAACTGAGTACTAACAAGCACCTGACTTTTATTTTCTGTTTTTGAGCTGCTACATTTTTTTTAAAGTTACTTTCATTATTTTGACGCGCAGAAAACAATTTTCTAGAAATATCTCCGCTGCTCAGGACTGGACAGGAGATCCACATACAAAAAAAAAAGAAAGAAATATGTTGACGTCATCTGAGCTTGCTTGGAGTGGAACGGCCGATGGCCTTTTCATTTCTTGGCCTTGTATAGCTTGTAAAACCCCTGTCTTTAAAAATAAACCCTATTTTTTTTTTTATCCATCGAGCCGCGTTCTATCCTGCTGTTTCCAGACAATCCCGTGCGAAAAACTGCGCACGATTGTACGGATGATGCCCTGCGATCTATGCCGCCGGGGATCTTGGGAAGCAGTGTCCAGCGGCACGCGCAGCAGCCAATGTAAATTTGAAAACTTGAGCGAAAACAGCTGAAAGAGGGGGCAACGACTTCGGCCACCGTGACATTTCTAAGCGGACGCGGTCGACTTATCCGGGGGCGCCTCGCTTCTTGATGTCGTTTCAGCACATTGACCTTCACCGTTTTCTTCCCTTTCCGCGGTCGTTGCTTGAACCTTTAAGAGCAGAAAGACTTACTATAAAGTCGAACCAGTTGTCTGACTCACATCGCGCCTCCGCCTTCCATATGTGTATCTTCGAGGTGGTTAGCGGTGCTCGTGTAATCGTTTACGTGTTCGGCCGAACTCATCTCTAGTGCACTGACTCCTTCGGATCGCCAGTATACATTGACGCACTACGGGAAGGCTTCGTAAAGTTCTGCAGGGCACAGTTGTAATGCCTGTCGTATTTCGTTTTGGAAGAAAAATTAGCGCACAGCCATTAGTAGACGCCTTTTCCCGGTCGACTGCGGTATATATTTGCGCCTTGGTATAATATAGCTCATGGCGCGCCGTATACAAGGGGAACAGAAACGCGTTCGGCCCCCAAGTGGAGTGGCGAAGACGCGATTGGGAGGTCTGCCAGCATGCTAGCAACGGTCGTGGCCGCCACAGGATGTATGTGGTTTTTTGTTATCGGATATCGCCAGCCTAGGTTTTATTAAAGGCCGGGAGAGGCATCTTTTCAGTTGAGAATTAACGGGGACCTTGTCTAAAAGTGGCAGCGGTAGTGTTCCGGCCGTCTTGGAAGGAACGACCTGCCGCTCTAGCCTTGCGGAGGACGTCGGCTACGGGGCCTGTAGAACTCGATGCACGGGCAGTGTTCAGGCGCGATGTCCGAAGCCTTATAACAGTGCCACTACGCTGCTTTCGCTGGAAGCGCATTTCTTGGAGAAAGTGCGTAGAAGTGTCACTTTGTGGAAGGCCGGGACCGCTGCTGCTTATTATATGCAGGAGGCCCCAAACCGAGCGGAACGCGTGCGAAGTGGAGGGTGTGTCGGGCACGCGTTGGCCGGTCTCCAGAGAAACGCCGCGAGTCTTGGCGACATGCGAACACCCCCCTCTTTTTCGAGGAAGATGCCTGGCTGCGCTGTCCACTCGAGACAGGCCGCGGCGTTGGGACACAGTGTGGCGCGTTGTGATACGACCGGTGGTGCCTGGGATTCGAACCGGGGCTTGGGAAACCGCGCCTCTATCCTTTTTCTACCGGCTGCCGCGTGTTGGCACCTGCCGTGGGTAGGGCTTTGCCAAATATTGTCTGCACGTTGGCAGTGTTATTTTAACGTCGCTTTGCAAGCTTTAGCTGTGCATGTCGCAGTGTGCACCAATTACGGTGGCATCGACGACGACTGAGTGGATTTGCATGCCACACCTGAACGACCTAAATGCGACGGGCCTTGAAAGGTGTGGAACCACCACCCGTTAGTGGTGGTGAGGCTGATCGACTGGGGGAGGTTGCATAGTCATCTCCCCCCCCCCCCCCCAACCCCCAGACACACGCACACGTGCTATGGGCACTTTGGACCTGCAAACCATGTCATGCGGGGCATACACATCACTCGTCGCCACTCAGCTTAGCTGAAATGGCGCTTTCAGAGGGAGTGTAAAATGTTTCCGGGATTAAAAATAAAGGGGGTGGTCCGGTGGGGGGGTGGAAGGGGGTGTAAACTTGCAAACACTTGTCCAGGAATCGAGCCGGGCTGCTGGCGATTGCTTGCATTTCTTCGGGGATTGCATGTCGCTTCAATCTAGCATGCTTATTACGGGACGATGCGCACGCGTTCATTGAGGCGTTAAGAAGGCGCAGTTCTGTGTGTCGAGGCGTTGCAGTATCGGCGTGAATGAAAGCGCACCGCGGGACAGGAGGCAGGCTGCGTTGTAGGTGGCCACGACGAGTGCGTGCTTTGAATACGAAGCAAGCGCGCTACGTCTTAAAAGCGGCGGCTCGCACGCCTGGCACGCAGTTTCGTCGTTGCGAAAGAGGCCGCGATCGTCTCGTTGCTGTGCGCTTGTAATTAGTCCCGTCTCGCGTCCTCGAACGTAAAGAGCGCCCCTCCGATTTTATTGCCGCCCAGCGTTGCGTCATTTCGTGTTTTCTCGGGGACGTTTAGCGTAACGTCGGGACCAGCTTGCCATGAAAGATAGTTTGCGAAACGGCAGCTGAACGCACGGAGGTGGCACCTTCTACCGGCCTCAAGGAAAAGTTTAGCGACCTGCGGCATTAAATGATCTCCCAGCTGTGGAATCGGATGAAGAGGCGTTTGCAGAGTCAAACACCCGCAGGTTTTGCCCTTTCGTGAGCGATCTCAGTACTGCCCCCCCCCCCCCCCCCTCCCATCTTCTCACTTTCTTGCTAAGAATATGAATATTTAATGGTATTATCGTGTATCTTTAGTGAACTTTTTTTTACGCTAGCGCAGACCGTTTGGTAACAAACGCGGGCAAGGACGTTTTAGGCCAGTTAGGAGGATTTGAGGGAAATGCATTTAAGGAAAAGGGGGAGGGGGGGGGGGGTGCATGGCATAATGTCTATGCCGGTACATGATGCATGGAAAAGATAGCTGGCAAAGCTGGACAGAGGAGGCTGGGTGATTGTGCTTAGGAAATCTGCTGAGCTAGCAGAGTGTTTAGGGTACGGCGAATGTGTATGCTTGCGTGACTATGTGTCTTTTTGTGTTGAGTCCTGGTATGAAAGGTTTTTCGGCGACGAAACACTGAGCAGCTTCCACTGGGACAGTCCTTGTCTGTTTAAAGTATGTGCTGGCGGGTGCGGGATACCACCATGCAGTGATGCCCGCGGACAGTTCCGTTTCATCTTCGCTGCGCGCGCCCGCAACATTTCCCTGATCCAGAGTTCCCGGGTTCGAACCCGACCGCGGCGGCTGCGTTTTTATGGAGGAAAAACGCTAAGGCGCCCGTGTGCTGTGCGATGTCAGTGCACGTTAAAGATCCCCCAGGTGGCCGAAATTATTCCGGAGCCCTCCACTACGGCACCTCTTCTTCCTTTCTTCTTTCACTCCCTCCTTTATCCCTTCCCTTACGGCGCGGCTCAGGTGTCCAACGATATATGAGACAGATACTGCGCCATTTCCCTTCCCCCCAAAAAACAATTATTATTATTCATTTTCCTTATCGGCGCCGATACACAACTCCGTAGCCGCCACTGGGTGAGTGAGTGGCAGCGGCGCGACCGTGGTTGAGCCGGGCGACGTGCTGCACAAGGAGCTTGCCCCCCGTGTCGAGGGGGGCTGCGGCAACAATGTCGCCCCTAAATATAAAAGCGGTCAGCTCTGGGGAAGAAAGAGCCCTCTTCCGAGAAGGCGCAAATTTAGGCTGCCCTCCTCCTCTTCCACTCTGGCCGTCGCGTCATTTCCCCCCTCTCACGGAGCCGCCGCCGCCAGCGCTGCTGCTGCTGCAGTGCTGTGGGCTGGCACCACCGCCCGTTCGACGTCGTAGGAGCCCGTATTCTCGCTCGGCTCGAGAACGCCGCTGCAGCCCGTGCACTCCGAACAGAAAGGAGTAAAAAAAGGGGAGCAATCTCTCCGCTAGCGCACTCCCTTTTATATAAGGGATTGGGCTAGAGGGCAGGTTACTCCTTGCTTTACGCCCACATAGGCGTATTCGTGTTACACCGCTTGCGGCTCCTCTTTTTAATTTTTCACCGGCGCTGTCATCAGACACGCCTCAAGCTTGGGTCGCCTGTGGGAATAGTGTTCGCTGTGCGAATTTACTGCCCCTTTCGTGAGGTCCCGGCTGAAACACTCTCAGAATCTTCGTCGTCTTCTGTGCAGTAGTGGCAGCGGTAGCTGTGAGAAGCCCACATGGTATAGGGCTGCCAGGGTCACGTGACACGCGGCATATTAAAGTGAGCTTCCAGTTCGCCTGGGTGACGCTCTCATTTAGTGGGTGCCCGCATAAGTTTTAGGGCGACGTACGTACTGCGCCGGTGCCGTTTACTCACATGCACTGTACTCCGTACGTTATACACACACACACACACACACACACACACACACACACACACACACACACACGCACGCACACACACACGCACACACACACACATATATATATATATATATATATATATATATATATATATATATATATATATATATATATATATAGGACAGGGTATATTCCCGTAAATTGCTGTATACCGTTGTACATACACAACAGTGCACTGAGGAGCGCGCACGAACCCGCAAAGGGTAAGGGAAAGACGCACACACCTGTGTGCCTGCGTCTAAGGCTTCCGTTTCTCGATGCAATGTGGATCTGCCCAAGACGGGTTCCTGCATCGGTCGCTCGATTGCGCACCTTTCGACTTCCTCGCCCAAGCGCTCGCATGGGCTCTTCGCGCATCCAGTCTCTCCCGTCCCGTACCGCTTTATTCCGAAGCGGCTTTTCTCTAGGGCCCCCCTCCAGCCAATGGCGTCGGCCGATTCTCATGAACCTGCTAGTGTCACGATGCAGGGAGGGGACTATCTTCTTTTATCTGCCACTCCCTGCATTTTCACGCTAGCAGGCCCATAGAGTCGGCCGAAGCCATTGCCTGGAAGGGCGTTCTTTGACGAGGAAAAGCCGATTTGGTCTTGATTTGTATCCGACTATGGCAGCGTAATCACACTGTACCATGTGTACCAGGAGCCCCGCTCGGGAATGGACTTCATTCTGGTCAAAAAATAGTTATGTGGCGGTAAGGTGGACAGTTCATGGTGTAATTTCCAGAGCACTGGGAGTTCACGCCCGCTCGCACTGCCCTAGAGTCACCCCCCCCCCCTCCCCCCTATCTCTCTCTCTCGCTCTCTCTGGCAGGCAGGGCGAAAACGAAGGCGCGACACGGCAATCGTTCGCAGTTCTGTCGTGCCGTGGCTGGGGTGCGAGAGGCGACCACCGCTTACCCCATGCAGACATGTGGTGGTCGTCCCGCCTCGAGGTCAGTAATAATAGTAATAATAATAAAATCATTATCGTCTCAACCGAATAGAATAATCCATTCCGCGAAGCTGGCGTCATGCTTCTTTTTTTCTCTGGCTCCTCTGTGCGCGCGCGAACGTCGTGCGGCTCTGGCACCCAGGCAGGGGTGAAGAACGCAGTCCGTTGCTCGAGAACCCGACGCGCTTTCAGAGCGCCCAGATGGTCTTTTGTTCACCTGATTTCCAGCGTTCCGGTCAGTGTTTTTGCCCCTGTGTTTTCTTTATCTCGCCGGTACATATATCTGTCTTGCGTCGCCGTGCGCGACTGGCCGAAACCGGATGGCATTTCTCTGGCTTCACATTTGGCGCTGTCTCGCGTTGCTGCATGAATGAACCCCCCCCCCCCCCCCCCCCCCCCCCCAAGAAAAAAAAATGCCGGCAGCTGTAATCGTGGGGTTGCTGGACTGCGCAGTGGAAGGCACGGACGAACTATTTCTGCCGTTTGAGCTCCCCCTTCCATTCTTCTGGGCCGTAAAACTGTTGAGCGACAAAGGGAACGACGCGTGTGTGGGGGCAGGCGCCACGGATGAGCAGCTTGATAAGGGAGGCTGGCGCTCTAATCTCGCGACGGCGCGTTTTTTCTCAATGGCCACGTTTGTGGCTTGGCAAGGAGGCGCCCGTCTGCGGCTAGACCTCGCCTTGGGGAGGAGGGCAACAGTGGGGTTAGGAGAGACAATCAGCGTGTGACGTTGAAAGACGCCTCGGCGCTGGCCGCAGCCAGGCGGTGCGACTCGAAAAGACGCACGGCTAATGTGTTTCGGGTTTCCCGCAGCAGAACGCGCTCAGCATTGTCGCACTTCGCACCCTGTATGCAGGGTGTATTGTTATATTCAGTTATGTTTTTCTTCTCATAAAAAAAAAATGTAACAATAGCAAAACACCGCTTTAGAGGTTCGGTTATCTGGCCGGGCCCGTTTTTCTCAATGCTTGGATAACTGGCAAAGATTGTCGTTCGGTTCGTGGGCGAAGCGTTAAAACTTCCTGGACGGAAGGTGCTTGAAGAAAGTTGGCAGCGTGGGACAACCTGTCGAAATGGAGAACGCTTCGGGCTCTCTTTCTCTCTCTCTTGGACCCATCCAGAGGTTATTTAGCCGCGAAGCCTTCATGCTTTTTCTGGCGCTCCTAAAAGCGTGGTGAGTCGACGCGTTACGCATAGTATCCGCGATTGCGCAACAACCAAGTCTGCGCATTCCTCACCTCCCTGTCCTAACACACACTGACTGCTTTTGGCGAGAAACCGGGCGATTACATTCGTGCTTGTTTGGTGGCCGAGAGCGCGTGGTTTCTCAAATAACCGAGACAGAAGAGAAGGGCAGAAATGATTGGGGACTCCGTAATGGACCGAACGAGTCTTAACAGAACGAGGCTCTTCTGGAAGCAAACCTCGCAGAAATGCATTAATATTTTCCATATGTGCACCCAGCAGGAGAAATTTACTTGCACCAAATTTTATTCAAGCAGTGAAAACCGTGTACCGTGTATAATTTTAATATGCGCGCAGTGGGGAGCATTTTGGCGCAGCTGCCGTGTTTCATAAGTCGAATCCACGTCGCCGGATAAACACTTAGCCAAGCCAGAGATATACAGGGTTCAGATTCTCTGTCATTTCCGCGGTGGATGGAGTGCTTTCTAAAGAACTAACAACTACGGCGGTGCCTCTTTTCCCTGCGCGGTTGGTTTCGAGCAACCCAACGGATGCGAGGGGTATTGCGGGCGTGCATCCAGCCCTGGCCGTGGCTGCAGCCGCTACTGCAGTCGGCGCCCGAGCGGCGGCGGCGGCGAGCAGTGCGCGAGCGGCGCAGTGTACGAGGCCCTCGAGTGGGAGTCCCATCGCGGTCGTGAAGATAGCGCAGTGTTTTGTGCGCTCGAGTGCGGCGAGGCGGCGGCGGCGGCGACTGATAAGCGCCGTGGTAAATAGGCGAGCCGAGGGCTGGTGGCGTCTCGGCCGCAGTCGCCATGCGTTTGCTCAAGGGGCCGAACTGCGTCCTTGCCGCCGCTTATCGACGCCTGAATGGACGCCCTCCTCCTCCCCCGCCACCTTTTACGCGCTGGAAGACGCTGTTTTTCCTTCACCCCCTCCCCTCTGTCTGTTTCTTTTGTGTGCTGACTTTTGGCCCGTTTGTACTCTGCATGTCGTTACAGTGTGGCTTTTTAATTGGAGTTGAGGCAGCCTTCCTTTGACGTCATTGGCGCAGTAGCACTAACAGAGCGCCAATGAGCGGCTGGCGACGAGGACTTGCGTTGATTGCTTTGAGTTTTTCGGGGGATAGGTTTCCTGCTTGTGCCGCAAAGCCGGCTATTTTCTGGAATAAATGGCATGGCATCACGCTTTGAAAAGTTCTCCGTCATGTGTGCGTATAGCCTAACTGGACGGGCGCGCCAGATAGCGTCGAGTTCTGAGAACCTTAATAATGCGGCGTTAGCACAGCAGTTCGCACAGACTTCCGAGCAGGTTGACACAATTCGGCAGTTTTCGTTCCTCTACAGTTCTTTCTGTATCCCAGCGAAGGCAATGAAATCTGACGTTGCGGACGGTTGACGCTGAGTGGTTCTATCGGTAACAGTGCCTTCTGACAAGACAAGACCTCTGTAACGTCACGAATTTCATGGAATAAAAAAAAATATAGCGTGGCCCCCAGAATTACTCCTTGCTCCTTGTTGTTTGATACTCATTCGCATTGCGATGAGAGGAATTCCTGGAAACCGATCCAAGGGTTGTGTGCACTTGAACCTCGTTATAACGAAGTTGAAGGGGCCCGGCGATTACTTCGTTATAGCCGTAGCTTCGCTATAGGCCATGTTGACCAAGGTTCCAAGGAAGATTCTCATTCATCGTTATATAAATTATTTCGTTACAACGAGGTTGTATCCTTTCGGCCACCGGCTAGAAAAGCTAGACCAATAATATACAAGCAAAAGGAGGAGGATTTTTCGTTGGCCTCTCAGTTCTCATCCTCCTCCCCTGCCCCCCTCCCACTCGCTGACGTACGTAGCTCGGCGAGTGATCTGGCGGCGGAATGCTCCTCATTTCTGGTCGTGCCGGCAGCAGATAAAAAGGCGGCGGCGACGATGCCCGCATAGGAGTCACGACGACGCGACAGGGTATATCCCTCTACCTCGCTCCGGCAGTCGTCGTCCGCGGCGAACAAATGCCCGCGCTGCTTCTGCCGCCGCTCCGGAGCCGATGGGAAGAGGAGGGTTACCTTCGCGGCGGCGGCGGATATTTCTGGTTCTTCTTCGATGGTCCGCGCTCTGCCGTCGAAGATAGCCGCCGTCCCCTCCCCTCGCCCCTCAACCGCACGCGCGCGGCCGTTGGCGCTGTCTTGGCAGCCGGCCCGTCGCGGCGCCAGCGTCCCGTCTCGCGCGGAGGAGGCCTGTCCGGCGGCGGCGCTCTGCGCGTGCCTTCTTCCTCCTGCCGGCGTGCCTCTGCAACGGGAAGAAGGTGGGGGAGGCTCCGCGGACGACGAAGCTCCTCTCCTTCCCGGTGCAGCTTGCACGTGACGTCACAATCGCCACGCTGCTGCATCACACGTAGGTTTGAGGGAAGCCGGTCGCGAATAAAAACCCGTGGAGGGTGCGTGCGTCAGGCGAAAGTTCGGACTAGTCGCAACGAAATGGAAAGGGAATGAGTGAAAAATAAAAGAGGACGACCGGGTGGGTTCCTAGTCCAGGGAGAAAGTCGGTGGCAAGGGAGAGAGAGACGAAAGGGAATGGCTTGTCGAGGTGGTCGACGTGACGTAACGCTCCCTCTTGAGTCGTCGTTCCTCTATGATGCAGGGATTGCACGCCTGCGTTGCTTAGCTGCTCGTGGTTACGAATATGACCGCGATTTGTAGCCGCCTGTTGATGTCACGCATGCTTGTCAAGCTGTGAGCGATAACAGTACTGCTCTATCGGATCTACGTTGCTTCGACGCCATGGAAGCCTCTTAAAGGATGAGAGACGCCGTACTTATATTGTTTCTCTTTTCGCCGTAAATATTGCGTACTACTTAAGTAACCCTGGAACATGAATGTGAATTGTCGGGCTTTACGTCCTGCAGCGACGCGTGGACTATGAGCAACGCTGAAGCCTCTGGGCCACCGCGGCGGTTACACCCCCGCCCTGGAATATGGTGTATTACGATTACTACTGCGCCTTTTATATCTACTGTCGCGCACCTTCTGTGCCGTAAGCTTTGCCTACTAAGCTGCTCATATGCCTAGGTGACGTGGGCCGCAGAGAGAAACCCTTTTCGTGCGCCATGCTGATGCCGCTTGCTATAGTTTCGGAAAGGGGAATGTTTGTGGTCTTAGGTGTTTCTAAATAAAAACTAAACATGCTTTGCGCGTAGCTTGCATTTCATACTTGCCCGTTCGCCTCCCGTGTTCCCTTGTTTAGGTGCCTGCTAGAAGAGAACAAAAGGCAGAAATAAAGGTGGAGGGAGCCCGCACCCAGTTGAGCTATCGCGGGCTTAGATTTAAAAAAATTAGGGACTGAACCAGGCCAAAACAGAAAATTTATAAACCCGTACGTGCAGAAAGTGTACGTCCTGATTTTAACGAGATGCAGCATTGTTAGAACGCTACTGTCTCTTTCTCGCGTGCGCACCAAGCTGGCGTCTGATGCCACTTTGTAAGTTTTCGGCAATTCATTAATCGAGCAGTTTTAGTGAACCTTATTTAGTTATCCGAATTACTGCGTTCCAGTTCTTTTTGTGATCCAAAAAAGACCACTTCCTCCGAGTCCGACGCCGAATGATTCTTTTCTTTCTTGCTCGCTTTAGATTAAACGGAAAAAGCACGGAGAAGAGAGAGAGAGAGAGAAAAGGGGGTGAGGGCTTCCTGGAATTGCTTCATCTGCGCTGTTTCAACACTGAAGACACATTGCAACTTCTCTGGCGATGATTGATCGATGCGCTGTGTCCGGCGCAACGGCGTGCTATGCGCCGCCGCGGTTTTAAGCTTGCGCCATCAAGCGGACGAGCGGGTCTCTCCCAGTGCGCGCCTGTCGTCATCACGTGCTCTCATTTCGCAGTCACTCCGGCTTGCGAAGTCGGCTTCTTGCTTTTTATTTACGACTGCTGTGGCCCCTACATGTGTTTCGGCGGTCGGGAATTTGGCAGACTTGTCATAGTCATCGCTTGTTACAGGTTGGCGTCGGGATATTACGTAAAATGCGGGGAGGCCGGGGGGGGGGGCGCAAATGAACAGTAAATACAAAATCAGTGGACATGATTTAAACCGGGCATGTTAAAACGGTGTAGAATTAAATTTTTTTAACACCTTGGCAGGTGAGGCTCATGTTAAAAGCAGCCTCAAAACTGCGCTTACATTTATGCTGAGCTTTCTCGTCCAACTTCCTTTTTCTGCCCTGCGCTCACGTCGAGTAAAGACGGCGACTGAAAACCAATGGGGTGCGTTTTTGACGATAATTGTGGGGTGACTGTAGATACTGTGTGGAAATGCTGTTTCCGCCTCCGTTCCGACTCTGTTGACCGTCATGAGTGCATGGAGGCCACCCTGCTGGGCTGAAGGTTTCCTCACCGCCATTTTGGTTTTCGTCTCAGAAACCGACTGCTTTTTTGCGCACTGTTTTAAAATTAGGTGGCAGCATTTCTATCTAAAGCATTTTCGTGTACTTTTTGTAGAGTTGCTAACTGATTTTCTTCCTACAACTTACGCGGGTGCCTGCAGCGCCACCTGCCTCGTCGATCAGGATCGGGAAGATAGTGTAGGCCAGCGGAATACTGAACAACGCTACTCAGAGGTGACGCGCTAACGTTGTTAGTGGTGACGAGGGCTGAACGACACGTGTAATTGGGGGGTGGTTTAGGGGCGGCCTCTTCGAACTCTGCGCGCTGGTGTCCGATGCCGCAAACACACAATCGAGCAGTCATGCTACTGCATGTATAGTCTCGCCGCTTTCCGAGACTTGTGACGGCAAGCCGCAATCCTCGCCTGCCGCCGCGAGTCTTATCGCATGCTCTTTCCTGGAGGGGGCGATCCGCGCGCGCATCGGGCGTCGAGTTGCGGTTATCCCGGCTAGTTGTTTGTCTAGCGAGTCGCCTTTCTGTTTCCGTTGTTTTTTCTTTTCTTCATCTTGTCTCCGCGAAGGGCCCTCCTCGAATTTCTTGACTCCGTGGTTATTCCGACCGAGCGTCACATGACCGGAATTTGCATACGCACTTGCACACGTGAGCCCGTAGCTGCTCCGGCTTGGAGTTTTCGTCTCGCCGAACAAAGCGTGCGTGCCGAGTGCGCGAGAAACGCGAGTTAATCGGAGTGGTGCCTATTCACGTGACGTCATCAGCATCGTTTTTCACCGAGGCAATAATAATAGTAATAATAATAAAAATAATTGGTTTTGGGGGAAAGGAAATGGCGCAGTATCTGTCTCATATATCGTTGGACACCTGAACCGCGTAAGGGAAGGGATAAATGAGGGAGTGAAAGAAGAAAGGAATAGAGAGGTGCCGTAGTAAAGGGCTCCGCAATAATTTCGACCACCTGGGGATCTTTAACGTGCACTGACATCGCACAGCACACGGGCGCCTTAGCGTTTTTCCTCCATAAAAACGCAGCCGCCGCTGTCGGGTTCGAACCCGGGAGCTCCGGATCAGTAGTCGAGCGCCCTAACCACTGAGCCACCGCTGCGGGGCCCGCAGCAATCGCCGAATAAGTTCTCTGAATACACTGTCATTCAAGCACCCGTGGGGAGGAGGAGGGGTTTGGCGGGCTTCCTTCATTTCATCTTTTACTGTTTTGTTCACCGCTACGGGGTTCTAGAGGTTAGAGGTTTGACCATGCATTTCTCCTCGTATGGGGATTGTACAGTCCCCGTCGAAAGTATACAGCCCAAGGATTTTGTAGCTGCATAGCGGTGCTCCTTAGCACATCTCGCAGTCCAGATCTTGGGAGGACTGAGGATGCGAAGCCATTACTCTTTCGAGAGAGTACGCTATCTGAGGATGTGCAACGGTGCACGCAGCAGGCCTCACAAGTGAACCCCTTGGGCTGTATAGTACTTTTGACGGGGGCTGTGCGACGTTCGATCCCCAGCTCCGCGAGGTACCCACCAGATTCGAAGCCGGGTACAAGCTTTCCCCTGCGCTGGACGTGCCTATGGGAAACTCTGCGCCCTACGCCTCGACAATTCCGCTAGGTGCATGCTTCCTCGAGTTTTATTCTGTTCCCTTTTCTTCTGGGAGGATCCCCACACGCGGGATCACGGGAACTCCTAGCCTTGCTCGTCTGCGTTGTCGACCCTTCCTTAGCGAGGCACCTGTGTGACCGCTGGACGAGCGTATCCAGCCCAACGTTGCTGGTGTAATAACGTTGATCCAGCCTGCATTGTCTCGCTGGCCACGCCCACTTTTCTTTTTCCTCCAAAACCTAACCGCTTAAAGCTCCTTTTCATTTTTCTTTGAGTGGCTCGAGCCTATAATGTGGCAGTCAGGTGCAGGCTTTCCTTCAATTTTAGTTTTGTTTTTATGTCATGTATCCCAAAGACCGAACACTCGAGGTGAAATACACTGGAAGAAAAAAAAAACCGGTCTTCGACCCCGCCTCGTGGAAACAAAAGTGCATTAGCCGCCGTGGCGCTGTTTTGACAAACTGCCCTTGCGCTGTTGAAATCTCATTTGTGTCGCGAACGATATAGCACGTTAGGCAAAGCCTGTGTGGAAACTGGAGGTCCAGACACAGCGTTCATTTGGCGCCAGTTAACCTGGCCTCGCACCATGGCCACTTGTACTGCAGCTACCGAGGCACCTACCAGCGCAATTAGCACCACAGATTGTCGGGTGCTTTGGCGGAGGTGAATAGCCCCTGTCGAAGATCTGTAAACCGAAAGCGCCAGTTGCACCGCCGCGGCGTCATTGTGTGGGCGCCGCCACCGACGCCATTTTGGAGTACTGCAGAACCGGCGTGCGGCCTTTATCTCCCCATCTGAAACGGCTGTACCCAGAAATGGCGCCGATGACGTTGCACGCGAAACTCGGCGAGACGAGGAGCGCGGCTTGGAAATGCGCCAGCCTGGTTCGGGAACCGCGCGCGTGACCTCGTGAGAACGTTGAGTGGCCGGATTGTGGCAGTTCATTTATATAGCTCGCGTGACCGTTAACCCCGACCGGGGAGGAGGAGCAGGAGCTGTTCCCTTGCTCCTGGTGTGGAGCTCTGTTTGTGCGCGCTACAGGTGAACGCGTGCGTTTGGGGGAGTGGAACCGTTGTGCGTTGGGTGCGCATTGTTTTCGCGGTCATGTCTGATTTGGCACCACCCGAGACTTAGACGTCGTGCGTATGCAGGAACGTAAAGCGAGAGAGACCGCCATTTGGAGAGTTTTAGCATAGCGTTATCTCCACCATCTGAATAACTGCAGACATGCAGCCCGCACATGCGCAGTTCCTTGCACACTCGGCAACGGTACACCGGTAGAATCAGCGGCAAATTATAAGGTGTTCTGCGTGGCTACCGCCTTACAGTAACGGTAACAGCAAAAGTTGACGGTGTACAGTGGCACTTTGCTAAAATTCTCTATTGTTAGTCAACTTACGCGGCATAAAATGATGCGCAGCGCGTGTTGCGTCCCCTTGTAGCGCATCCAAAATACCTGTACCGCGTAGGACCTGGCCTCGCCAGTATTGCGTCGACGCGCGGTGACCCCCGCTCTGTTTGTCGTTACACTTCGGCTTTTGTTGTGTAACAGAGGCAGATCTGCGTGCTGTGCTCTGCCTTTTTTTCTTTATCGATTATGGGAGAGGAGCCGGAGGTTGAGTTATTCTGTATTGTGCTCGAAATGGGTGTATTAACCCCGTGCACTATACCAGTGGCGACATACGGTTATACGATCTCTCGCGTTACGATCGCTGAGCGAAGGTTTTGCAAGAGGCGACAGGCCGTGCGTGGCTTATCGTGTTCGGCTGCTTATGGCGAGTAGTGGATCGTTAGGCGCTTCGCTTATTGCATTTTATTCACTCGTTCTCAAAGTTCAGTGCGGCCTTGACCGCAAGCCGCCGCCTTCGGATCTTGTAAACGGGCGCTCAGTTCGCGTTATGACGAAGTGATGCGGTTCGAAACGCTACACTGTACCGGCCTCTTTTGGCTTAATCCGAAAATAAAAGGTATAAAAACGGAAAATCGTACGTGTTTGTGCATACCTTTCGCCATACCTTAGCGACGAGCACACTGTGAAAAGGGGCGTTGTTTTTTTTTCCATGTTTTTGCTTTTTTTTCCTCCCTCCTCCTCCCTGTGTCAAAGGTGCGTGTCGTATGGGTGAGATTAAATTGGGGGCTTGCCTGTGCCTGCGGACGAATCTATTACCGGAGCGGCGGCAGATTTGAATGCGTGTTAGTAAAAATCATTGTGCGGTTATGCTTCGGTGCCTTACAGATCAGCAGGTACGAACTAAGCTCAAATCAGCGTCGTGCACAAGGCATAGCTCGTCGCTCTGCCGCCGTCGTAGAACGCGAAATACGGATGTCGCGCGCTACGCGGGATTTATAAACTATTGCTCTTCGCTCACAAAACCTAGAGGAGTGTGCGTACGTGTTCTCTAGCCACCCCAGCTCTTTTCTCATCCTACCCATTCTCTCACTCCCTCCTCCTCCTGCTTTCATGCGCGATGTGGTTGAGGTGTCCAGCCCAGCGTGAGGCACCGCACTTTACCCTTCTTCACTACTTCCTCTTCCGCCTCCTCACCTTCCTGCGACGTTCCAAGTCTCCGAATAAGTTATTTCTGTAGTCATTACTGATAGCGTTTTAGTAGCCGGTGGGTGAGATAACCGGCGAGATAAGTGTGGTTAT
The DNA here is from genome assembly GCF_052857255.1 of Amblyomma americanum. Lineage (NCBI taxonomy): Eukaryota > Metazoa > Arthropoda > Arachnida > Ixodida > Ixodidae > Amblyomma > Amblyomma americanum. The sequence goes on from NC_135502.1 coordinate 58,574,254, forward strand.
AATCGGTGCGTTGAAAAAAGTTCCTCATTGTGCTTTCCCCTTCTCTCTCGTCTGTGTGCGCAGAGTCGCCGCCGCCTCCGTACAGTCTGCTGCCTCTGGAGGAGACCTACCCGCCGATCGGTGAGTAAAAGCTTGTTGATTTCTGCCTTTCGTCGCTTGTTTTAAATGTCTCGCCTGGGGGGGGGGGGGGGGGGGGGGGGGGGGGGAGTCGCTTTACATTTTAAAGTCTGCCGTATGTATGCACGCCTCGACTTCTTCCTCGTATACGTCCACGGGATGCTTTTGAACGACAGCGATCAAAGCATCTCCACGCGGAACGAGGAACTCTCTCTCTCTCTCTCTCTCTCTCTGTGTGTGTGTGTGTGTGTGTGTGTGTGTGTGTGTGTGTGTGTGTGTGTGTGTGTGTGTGTGTGTGTGTGTGTGTGTGTGTGTGTGTGTGTGTGTGTGTGTGTGTGTGTGTGTGTGTGTGTGTGTGTGTGTGTGTGTGTGTCAAGCACGGTCCCGCACCTTACAATGAGCGCGGGCTTGACTGCAAACTGCAGTAAACAAATAATGCCCAGTCAGTTCGGCGGTTCGATTACATAGCATATAGCGCCCGCGCAAGGCCGCGCGCTTATCGCGTCGGCAAAGACGGCAAACACGCCTTCGATACGCGGCCTCTTGCTACCGTTCCGCAGATTTCGCCAGAAGTTACACGTGGGGCTATCTCTCCTCTCAAGAGAGCCTCCATCGCTGACACGATATACGACCCATCGCGACGAGCGTTGCCCCAATTATATACGGGCCAGTGGTAACGGCCGGCGTCGTATAGGAGCGCCGAAATTGAGGGTAACCACAGATGGACATGCGCTGTCGTAACGGCCTGTCACTGTGATGGCCTGCGTGGTCGCCTGTTGTGTGTGCATCCTTGCCACCTTTATTATAGCCGCGCGCTGTTTTAACCTTCTCCCCGCGAGCAGTGCTAAGGAAGGACGGATCGCGGGCCACAGTGTAGCTGCATTCTATAGGAAAGCCGTCTCATTGAGATCGGTCGACCATATACATATTCAGGGAAACGGTGTCCGTGTTACCGCCTTGGTGTCTTCCGTTGATTTTAACCCGTGTTCGCAAAAACATGTGTGTGCTGGGTGAGGCCAGCGCGAACTCAATCCAGAGTCTATTATTCGGCGTTCCTGGTAAGCCCACGCGCTATTTGGGGACTGTATTAAACCCCGTACGCTGGAAACCTACGTTTGTGCAATGAACCGGCGCCCCATGCATGCGCGTTCATCTCGTGGAATGAACTACCCGGCCGAAGGTTCTCGGGCCCGTGTAGTCAGTCCATCCGCTCTCCCGGCGCCGCGGGTCGACCGAGGCCACCGTCGTCTTTCTTTTTTACTATCGTTCTTTACGCGTTTTCTCCGGACGGCGTCCGCGCGCGCCGTGTCTAGACAGTGTTCATCGACCGCGTCGCGTCTCTGTGCCCACCTGTGCTTGCTGCCGCCGCTTCGGCGTGTTCTTATTTTTGCGCCGCTGTTGTGCGTGCCTGCCGTGCGGCGCCTGCCTTCGACCGCAGCAAGGCCACCAAGGCCGCGCACAGTCAGGCGGGCGCCGGGGTGGGCGGCGGCGGCGTCGTGCTTGTGTGCGCATACCCTGTTCGTGCCCCACCCCCCCCCCCCCCGCACACACACACACACACTTTTTTTTTTGTTTGGTGTGCAGTGTGTCCGTGCCCGCTGTCGCTTGGGCTCGTCCCGCTGGTCACGTAACGGGTCTGTGCGAAGCGCCCCTCCTATGGCGTCGCGCAGGGACGGGGCTGAGCGCCGCTGCGCGGTCCAACCAGTGCGACACCGTACGCACGTATGATGGGCGAGCACTGTTGCTCGGGGCCAGATGGGTTGGTCGGTTCGGTAGCGGCGGAAGTTGTGGGGACGAGTTAACGCGTCGCTGATGGCTGCTTCTCACGGGCGGCTGTTTTCTCTTTCGATTATGGGTGTTTTGTTTGCTTGGAGCAGTTTGTCAAACGGTGACAGGCGACGGATACATCTTTGCAGGTGATTGCATCCGCTGGGCGCGCCATTCTTGTGACGCTGCCCCTCCGCCGTAGCCAGGTCTGACTACAGAAGGAGAGGGAAGTTGAAATGGAGGGGGGACAAGTACAGGGTTGTGGCCGCGTGCCACGAATCGGGGGCAAGGAAGTCCGTCGGTATATATGAACGAGAAGAACAGCTGCCGGTTAGCCCGCTAATCCACCCTGGTCGGGTTGCAGGGCACAACTACCCGATGCGGAAAGGCACCACCTTTCAGCCCTCGCACTGTATTGCGTCAGGCGTATTGCTGCGTTTCCCTGTCGCTTCAGTCATTTAGCCTCCGCACATAGAAAAAGGCGTGCATGTGATGTCAGGAAATTTGCGGCCACATGGGTGGCTGCATGTCGGCACAGCACAACGTTAGCTGGAACTCAGTGGAAGAGGTCGCCGGCGATGGCAGTGGGAAGGTGCAAGCGCTATGTGAAAGGGAACAGTGAGCATGCATGCGGTGAATGGTTACTCCGAAAATCGCTTTTTAAATCGAAGTGCAAGAGCACTTGTTTCGTATTAGTGATTTCCTCTGGACGCACAGCCCTTGAGCGCACTTTATAAAGTCGTGTGCAGATTCTTCAGTGCGAATTTGCCTTCCGTCATATGCATTTGCTCGTTCGGACAATATGCGGTTAGTGCCTTCGAGGCAAGACAAAAGGCGGTGATTAATTCGTTTAATTTCTTTATTGCCACTCGCTTGTCGGACGTCGGCCGCTGATCCCGCATCCCAGTGTCAGGCCCGACGTCATTGTATTCATCCTGTGTAGCCGCAGACCATTGTTTCTGGCCCGTTCTGCCGTTGATCGCACCCCGGCGGTGTGCCAGCGCGGACCGTACAGCATGGAAGCCGCGATGTATGTCGGCCACGTGTCGTTTGTCTGTGCCAGTCGGGGGTGTGCGCGACACGCGGAGGCATTTCACGACCGGCGAACAATGGACGACCGTGTCGCATTCGACGCCCAAGGTTGAACTGCCGAGACGTTAAATGTCCCCTGGACACATCCGACTACGGTATAGCGTTGCGATGACTCCGCCGGGAAGTCGGCCGCGTGCGTTCCGGGTATCCGAGCCGTAAACTTTATCGCTCGCGTAACCTGAGCTCGTCCACGGTTGCTGCAGTGACACAAAAATCTGCTCGGCACACCGTGCGAGTACTGTGCGCTATACGTGATTCACTCGGCGTTGTCAGCGTTTTATTTTCCAGAAAAAAAAAAGGGGGGGGGGTAGTTGATGTAAAGCTACGCGGGGACGAGGATTATTTTGGCGCAGCAATTTACGTCGTGGTCTGCCGCGAGCAGTAAGGGGCCCATCGGACCACTTGGGCGGACATTACAGCTGCTCACTGTGACTGGCGTGCCGACTTGCTCGCCTTCCCGGAAACTCGGATTTGGTGTTTCAGCACCCGCACACACCACCACGCGACAATGAGCATGCCTGACGAAGTGTGCACTCACTGCCAAGAGATGCCACCAAGAATACTGACTGCCAGATGTGGATGACAGTGTGCGACGCTCTCGGTTGTCCGACGCTGCGGTCGCACTGCGGCGCGGGACATGGAGATGGCGCTTCGCCAAAGCTATTTCTCTTCGGCGCTGTACGAAGGCGAGGAGGAAGGGGGGCTTCGGAGCGATATGAAAAGGCGGCTCGGGGACTACTTGGTAGTCGATCAGCATTCTTTGTGGATGTGGCCGGCGCTCGGTGCGACGAGCTGGAACAGCGTTTCTTTTTTTGCGCATTTGAGGGGCCATTTTGTGTTGCCTGCATATTTCCATCGCGTAATGCAATCAAAAAGGCCTCAGTACTGGTCAACTCGCACAAGTTTGCGGCGTAACCTTTAACTTAAATGAGCGGTTCTTTTTTTTCATCAGCTTCGTTTTGGTTTTGTGGTTTCTGGCTGCTTGCTGGACCGACGACGAATCTTTGCCGACGACGAATCTTTGACAAGTCCTGTTAAAGCGAAAGCCTTATTAGGCCCGTTAGACGAAATTCCGTCGGCGACCGTCGTTGAGGCCAAGAGATGGTTCCAAAAAAGATGTACAGCCGTCGTCTATAGCTACCGAAGCAGCGAATCGAGCGCGACGACGGCATGCGCAACAGATACAAGGGGCAGCAACCTTCCCTTTCGGTGGAAGCGAAACGCGGGACCGCCTGCGTACCGTGTGATGTCAGCGCACGTTAGAGGAACCCCTAGGTGGTCGAAATTGCCTCGGAGTCATCCACTGTACGGCATCTCCAGAGTTGCTAGCTGAATTCAATATTTCGCGACATCTAGCCTGATGGCTAGCCCGCAGTCGGACGGGAAGTGCCATACGTCCAACTGCGGATATGCCGAACTCCGGATACTACCGCCACTAGGCAGGTGTACAGCGGTGCGTCGCAGTCACATCACGGTTCAAAACGTCCGCTTTCCTCTGGGTCGTCGAGCTCAGCGTCGGCTTGACCGGAAGTGTAATCCAACAGTACGGCGTCTGTAGATGACACGGGCCCGTGCCGTCTATTCTTTCCTGTCCTTTATTTTTGTCGCGCTAAATCTGCACGGTGTACGCTAACCGGGAAGGAAGACGTGTGCCTATCTGCCGTCCGTTTTCCCTTCCGGGGATAAGCTCACCGTCGCTCTCACAGCATCGTTGGCCGGACTCCAGGAACAAAGAGAACAGAGAGAGGCGGCGGCAGCCGAGCGGAAGTCGCGGACCTGTGTTCCCGAGGGAAAAGCGCCCGCCCGCGTGCATGCATGGATGCACGCCCGGTGTAGGCACGCACTTGCGCTCGCGCCTGTGGGCGGCTCCGGCGACGTTGCGGCTGCAATCCTCTCCTGGCGGCCTACGTGACGCGCGAGGCGTAATACGCTCGCTGCTGATAGCGCAGGGACGGTGCCCTCGGCCGGGAGAAAGAGCCGCCGCAGAAGCATTGTTGCAGCCGCGGCGCTCCTTCTCTTCCGTTAGCGTCGCCGGATAAGCGGCAGTAGCTCCGAGGGCCGAGAGGCGGCGCTTCCCGAGGCGTGCACACCCTGCGCTGCATTCTTTCGGGTCAGCTGTTCAGTTTTAGGTGCGGATTTGTGGAGGCTTCCTGGAGCTTGTGCAGGGCGGAGATTCCGGTGCGGACGGCTACGGCGGATTTCCTGCAGATTGGGGGGTCTTCCTTTTAAAGTCGCAGCGGTATGTGTGTGGTCGCGTTTACAGCTAGTTTTAATATCGTGATTTGCCTCTCGCAGTCGTTAGGGAGTTGCACCGGGATTGGCGACCGGATCGCAAGTCGCGGCGGATTTCTTGAGATGTGAATCCAGTGAGTAAGTCGCTGCCCAGGTCTCCTGAAGCTGACTTGTGTGAATCGTGGATGTAAACTGTAGGCCATCGGTCGATGCCGCGAAGTTGGCGACTGCTGCTCTGTTAGAATCGTCGCCGAGCGTAGTGTCAGGTGCGCGTTCATTGACTTATATCCGTGAATTTTTTTCTTTCGTACGTAGCTTGTGTACTTGGATACCCGTTAGGACCTTCAGGGCCTTGGAGTTGTGAAACTCCGCTACGTTTCATTGTGGTCGTACACGGGCACTCTAGGGTGATATGACCGCATCTTTTGCGGAAGGATCTCATAAAGCGCCTGCCCTCTTGCTTTATTGCGTGGCACTGCGCAGAAGTCAGGTCTCCCCACTTTTATAAATCCGCCCCTGGCATGCACGCGTGACCGACGCCGTACACGACTATAGACGGGTTGCAGCATTCGCGGCTTCAGGTCTCACGAGGAAGCCCATTCGGGCTTGCGTGGCTATAGCGACCACCAAAATTCTGAGACCAACTCAGTGCGGTTACTACGAGGCATGCGCGTTCGGATTCCGACGGTGGTGCAGCATCGCGTATCCCACACCATCGCAGCACAGGCGGTCGCGACCGGCATATTAAATGTCGTCGCCCACATTTCTCAACCCTGCTTGTATTCTGGAGAGCGGTCGTGTTGCCGCTTTTGTAACCGCGGTCGATTGCGGCACCGTCGCATGGACATATGTCACGTCGACCGTCGCGACCGTGTCTTGCGCCCCGTCGCTGCATTACGTACTTGTACGCTAATGAAGCCCAGTTGCAATTAAGACTGCGAACCGTCGCCCGCTAACTACCAGAGGAAACGCGGTGCAACAGACCACGACAGCAGTATCAAGTAGGAAGCGAGACGTTGCGAGGAAAGCCCCATGGGAAAGCTACATCTGCGCAGACCTTCGTCCCTCTTCTTTCTCCGTTCCCGGCTGAGATGTCATGAAGCCGCTGACCTGACGTGGGGGCCGACTGTACTATTCTGTTGCGCGTAGATAAGGTGCGGTCCTCCCATTATTCTCCGCGTTACGCACTCTCGGGTTCCGTTGTGGTGCTCGAAATTAATGAGGTTGCCGAGTGCTGCTCCCCTCTTTCCCCCCCATTCTAGCCGACTTTTGAATGGGCATCGCAGTGAGGGCCTCTCCCCCCGTGGCGGGACGTCGCGGCCGCTCCCCTCCGTGACGTCACGCTCTGCCGGCGGCCCGCTCTCTCTCCCTCGGGCTGCTGAGCCAGCATTGACCCTCGGCGTCGGCGCCCTTCTTCGCATCGTTGGCTGCGGCTGTCGCGCCTTTGTTGGCGGCGGCGGCGGCCTCTTTCCTGTTCTCCGGCGGCGGCCCCCGGGAAGAAGACGCCGCACTTTCTTCTTCCTGTCGTGACCGCCGGGGCGAGGCCTCCGCTGGTCCCCGGCTTTTTTATGGGAGCGCTTGTTCTCGCGTGACCCGTTGTTGTGTCTTCTACCAGACCCGGAGAGACCGGACCGATCTGCTTGGATTCACTTCGCTCGTGCAGTACAATCATAAAGCCCGGAAATGCATTAAAAAGAGGAGGAAAGAGTAGTGAAGCTGCTCCAGTTTCATGCGCGCACATGTTTACGCAGAAAACAGGAGGAGCGGTTACTGTCACTACTGGTGGACACCTAAACCGCGCCGTGAGGAAAGGGTTGGAGCGGAAAGGAGGCTAGAAAAAATTAACAGACGAGTATAGGATAGTCGGTAACGCGAAGTTTGGAGCGCAGCTCTTCACACGCCACTTGCCACCGCTGGCAGCCACCCTCCTGGATCTTCCCTTGGCAGGTGGCGCTTGGCTCTGCTCCACGGTTGCCAGGTGGTGTGTTACGCTGACAATGACTACGACAGGGAATCCACGAACGGGCGCCTAAAAGCTGGGCTCTATAACAGTGTAGGTAAAGGACCGGCAGTGGGCCCGGTACCGTACCCGCTCATGTTGATGTACTGCTGGTGAGGTGCCTCATCTGCTGCATTAATTTGAATTAAACTCGGCAGTTTGAAGGCCAGTTTATCACCCGCTACATGGCTGGCATTCGAAGCGAGCCAAGGCGCGAGCATGGCATTCCGTCCCTCCGAAGTTAGCCCGCGGGGCTCACGGACTTCGAGAAGTGCATATCACAAGGCGTAGCGAGGTGTTGACGAAGATGTAGCCAGAGTGCAGAACACTCACAGCAGAAATGGGAGGCGGCGCCGCTCCATCGCCCGCGCTCGGCTGTGCAGGCGCAGGCCGCGCGACACCTGTTCTGTCATAATAGGCACCGCATTCTCGGTGCGCTTGTCACGACGGCGGCATGGGGCCCGAGTATTGGGAAGAATGACTCAGACACAGCGGGCAGCGCAACTAACTTGCTTTCATCATGCAGTTACTGCCTGTATGCGCAAACCGCGCGTGGCTTCGGCAATCTGTTGTTCATCTGCGGCAGAGATGGCGTTAGGAATTGTCATCTCCAAGCACGGACTCGGTTCCAAGCGAGTACACGACTTCTTTATTTTTATTTTTTGTCTGTGTCGTTTCCCGTTGTGGAGTGCAGTAACGGGGGGGGGGGGGGGGGGGGTTATTCTGTGTACTGCGGTGGTGTTATAAAGGTGAGA